>NC_056455.1:12175035-12227535 GCF_018296145.1 Oncorhynchus tshawytscha | reverse complement strand
CTCTCTCTCCCTCTGTGTTTCTCCCCCCCTCTCTCTCTTTCTCTCTGTTTCTCTCTCTCGCTCTCTCTCTCTTTCTCCTCTCTCTCCCCCTCTTTGTTTCTCCCTCTCTCTCTCTGTTTCTCTCTCTGTTTCTCTCTCTCTCTCTCTCTTTGTTTCTCCCTCCCTCTCTCTGTTTCTCCCTCCTCTCTCCGTTTCTCTCTCTCTCTCTCTCTCTCTCTCTCTCTCTCTCTCTCTCTGTTTCTCCCCTCCTCTCCTCTGTTTCTCCCTCCCTCTCTCTCGCTGTTTCTCCCTCCCTCTCTCTGTTTCTCTCTCTCTCTCTCTGTTTCTCTCTCTCTCCCTCTCTCTGTTTCTCCCTCTCTCTCTCCCTCTCTCCATTTCTCCCTCTCTCCTCTCTTTCTCTCTCTGTTTCTGCTTCCCTCTCTCTGTTTCTCCCTCTCTCTCCCTCTCTGTTTCTCCTCCCTCTCTCTCTCTGTTTCTCCCTCCCTCTCTCTGTTTCTCCCTCCCTCTCTCTGTTTCTCTCCTCCCTCTCTCTCTCCCTCGGTGTTTCTCCCTCTCTCCCTGTCTCTGTCTCTGTCTCTCTCTCTCTCTCTCTCTCTCTGGGTTTCTCCCTCTCTCTTTCTCTCTGTTTCTCCCTCCCTCTCTCCGTTTCTCCCTCTCTCTCTCTCTCTCTCTCTCTCTCTCTCTCTGTTTCTCCCTCCTTCCCTCTGTTTCTCCCTCCTTCCCTCTGTTTCTCCCTCTCTCTCTCTGTTTCTCCCTCCCTCTCTCTGTTTCTCCCTCCTTCCTCTCTGTTTCTCTCCCCTCTCTCTCCCTCGGTGTTTCTCCCTCTCTCTCCCTGTCTCTGTTTCTCTCCCTCTCCTCTCTCTCTCCCTCTCTCCGTTTCTCCCTCTCTCTCTCTCTCTGTTTCTCCCTCCTTCCCTCTGTTTCTCCCTCCTCCCTCCCTCTGTTTCTCCCTCCTTCCCTCTGTTTCTCTCTCTGTTTCTCCCTCTCTCTCTGTTTCTCCCTCCCTCTCTCTGTTTCTCCCTCTCTCTTTCTGTTTCTCTCCCTCTCCCCTCCTCTCTGTTTCTCCCTCTCTCTCTCTGTTTCTCCCTCCTTCCCTCCTCCCTCCTTCCCTCTGTTTCTCCCTCCCTCCCTCTGTTTCTCCCTCCCCTCTCTGTTTCTCCCTCCCTCCCTCCCTCCCTCCCTCCCTCCCTCCTCCTCCCTCCCTCCCTCCCTCCCTCCCTCCCCCTCCCTCCCTCCCTCCCTCCCTCCCTCCGTTTCCCTCCCTCTCTCTCTCCGTTCCCTCCCCCTCCCTCCCTCTCTCTCTCTGTTTCTCCCTCCTTCTCTGTTTCTCCTTCTCTCTCTCCGTTTCTCCCCCTCTCTCTTTGTTTCTCCCTCTCTCTTTGTTTCTCCCTCTCTCTCTGTTTCTCCCTCCCTCTCTCTGTTTCTCCCTCTCTCTCTCCATTTCTCCCTCTCTCTCTGTTTCTACCTCTATCTCTTTTTCTCTCTCTCTCCAAATCGGTGGTTTCCAGAGCAGTAGTCCAAGTAAAGACAGTGATTATTACAGTAATAATAACAGAGTCCTGTGGGTCTCGTGGGCCCCTGCGGGCTGCGGGGAGCCGGGTGCCCAGTCCTAGCTTCCTTCCTGTCAGGTTTCTTCTGGGCCACAGACTGCCGGCACGGCAGGCTCCTGGGAATAGGGCCAGCTCAACACTGACTGGAGTGGAAAAGCCTGATTTATATTCAAGTCTCCAGGACAAGTGCACAGCCAGTCCAAGCATTAGTGCAGAAGGGCTAATTCTGTCTGACCCTACTCCCTTACTGTGGGTGGCAAGGCGCAGAGAGAAAGATGGAGAGAGAGGGGGAGTGAGTGTTAGGCTGTGTTTAGACAGGCAGCCCAATTCAGATATTTTTTTTCACTAATTGGTCTTTTGACCAATCCGATTAGCTCTGAAAAAGGATCAGATGTGAAAAGATCAGATGTTTTTGGTTCATTTACTCTGTTAATTTACTCTGGGGCAAAGTTACAACATTAATTTTGAAGTGCATGAATGTAAATATTCAATGCTTTGCATCTATTATCTTACTTAACAATGATAGCTCTTTGAATCTCTCAATCAATCATAGACGATTACTTCTGGGTGACTGACAAGCAACCTTAGTTGCAAAGGGTGGGAAACATGGTTTCAGGGAGTGGGGTTGAGGTGGTTGTATGGAGAAATGTTGGCTGGGTGGGGTTGGGGTGGTCGTGTGGAGAGATGTTGGCTGGCTGGGGTTGGGGTAGTTGTATGGAGACATGTTGGCTGGGTGGGGTTTGGGTGGTTGTGTGGAGACATGTTGGCTGGGTGGAGTTGGGGTGTTTGTATGGAGGCATGTTGGCTGGGTGGGGTTGAGGTGGTTGTGTGGAGACATGTTGGCTGGGTGGGGTGGTTGTGTGGAGACATGTTGGGTGGGTGAGGTTGGGGTGGTTGTGTGGAGACATGTTGGCTGGGAGGGGTTGGGGTGTTTGTATGGAGGCATGTTGGCTGGGTGGGGTTGAGGTGGTTGTGTGGAGACATGTTGGCTGGGTGGGGTGGTTGTGTGGAGACATGTTGGGTGGGTGTGGTTGGGGTGGTTGTGTGGAGACATGTTGGCTGGGTGGGGTTGGGGTGTTGGCTGGGTGGGGTTGGGGTGGTTGTGTGGAGACTTGTTGGCTGGGTGGGGTTGGGGTGTTGGCTGAGTGGGGCTGGGTTGGGGTGTTGGCTGGGTTTGGGTGTTGGCTGAGTGGGGCTGGGTTGGGGTGTTTGCTGGGCTGGGTGGGATTGGGTTGGGGTTGATGGGTGGGGCTGGGTGGGGTGGGTTGGGGGGTTGGGGTAGTTGTGTGGAGACATGTTGGCTGGGAGGGGTTGGGGTGTTGGCTGGGTGGGGTTGGGATGGTTGTGTGGAGACATGTTGGCTAGGAGGGGTTGGGGTGGTTGTGTGGAGACATGTTGTCTGGGTGGGGTTGGGGTGGTTGTGTGGAGACATGTTGGCTGGGTGGGTTGGGGTGTTGGCTGAGTGGGGCTGGGTTTGGGTGTTGGCTGAGTGGGGCTGGGTTGGGGTGTTGGCTGGGATGGGTGGGGTTGGGGTGTTGGATGGGTGGGGTTGGGTTGGGATGTTGGCTAAGTGGGGCTGGGTTGTAGTGTTGGATGAGCTGGGTGGGGTTGGGTTGGGGTGTTGGATGGGTGGGGCTGGGTTGGGGTGTTGGCTGGGTGGGGTTGGGGTGTTGGATCGGTGGGGTTGGGGTGTTGGCTGGGTTGGGGTGTTGGCTGGGTGGGGTTGGGTTGCAGTGTTGGCTGGGTGGGGTTGGGTTGCAGTGTTGGCTGGGTGGGGTTGGGGTGTTGGCTGGGTGGGTGGGGCTGGGTTGGGGTGTTGGCTGAGTGGGGCTGGGTTGAGGTGTTTGCTGGGCTGGGTGGGATTGGGTTGGGGTGTTGGATGGGTGGGGCTGGGTTGGGGTGTTGGCTGGGCTGGGTGGGATTGGGTTGGGGTGTTGGCTGAGTGGGGTTGGGTTGGGGTGTTGGCTGGGTTTGGGTGTTGGCTGAGTGGGGCTGGGTTGGGGTGTTGGGGGCTGGGTTGGGGTGTTGGATGGGTGGGGTTGGGTTGGGGTGTTGGCTAAGTGGGGCTGGGTTGTAGTGTTGGATGGTCTGGGTGGGGTTAGGTTGGGTTGGGGTGTTGGATGGGTGGGGCTGGGTTGAGGTGTTTGCTGGGCTGGGTGGGATTGGGTTGGGGTGTTGGATGGGTGGGGCTGGGTTGGGGTGTTGGCTGGGCTGGGTGGGATTGGGTTGGGGTGTTGGCTGGGTTGGGGTTGGGGTGGTTGTGTGGAGACATGTTGGCTGGGAGGGGTTGGGGTGGTTGTGTGGAGACATGTTGTCTGGGTGGGGTTGGGGTGGTTGTGTGGAGACATGTTGGCTGGGTGGGTTGGGGTGTTGGCTGAGTTGGGCTGGGTTTGGGTGTTGGCTGAGTGGGGCTGGGTTGGGGTGTTGGCTGGGCTGGGTGGGGTTGGGGTGTTGGATGGGTGGGGTTGGGTTGGGATGTTGGCTAAGTGGGGCTGGGTTGTAGTGTTGGATGGGCTGGGTGGGGTTGGGTTGGGGTGTTGGATGGGTGGGGCTGGGTTGAGGTGTTGGCTGGGCTGAGTGGGATTGGGTTGGGGTGTTGAATGGGTGGGGCTGGGTTGGGGTGTTGGCTGGGCTGTGTGGGATTGGGTTGGGATGTTGGATCGGTGGGGTTGGGGTGTTGGATGGGTTGGGGTGTTGGCTGGGTGGGGTTGGGTTGTGGTGTTGGCTGAGTGGGGCTGGGTGGGGTGTTGGATGGGTGGGGTTGGGGTGTTGGCTGGATGGGTTGGGGTGTTGGCTGGGTGGGGTTGGGTTGTGGTGTTGGCTGAGTGAGGCTGGGTGGGGTGTTGGATGGGTGGGGTTGGGGTGTTGGCTGGGTGGGTGATGCTGGGTTGGGGTGTTGGCTGGATGGGGTTGGGTTGGGGTGTTGTTTGAGTGGGGTTGGGGTGTTGGATGGGCTGGGTGTGGTTGGGTTGGAGTGTTGGCTGAGTGGGGTTGGGTTGTAGTGTTGGATGGGCTGGGCTGGGTGGGGTTGGGTTGAGGTGTTGGATGGGTGGGGCTGGGTTGGGGTGTTGGCTGGGTGGGATTGGGTTGGGGTGTTGGATCGGTGGGGTTGGGGTGTTGGCTGGGTTGGGGTGTTGGCTGGGTGGGGTTGGGTTGCAGTGTTGGCTGGGTGGGGTTGGGTTGGGGTGTTGGATGGGTGGGGTTGGGGTGTTGGCTGGGTGGGTGGGGCTGGGTTGGTGTGTTGGCAGGGTGGGGTTGGGTTGGAGTGTTGGCTGAGTGGGGTTGGGTTGGGGTGTTGGCTGGGTTGGGTTGGGGTGTTGGCTGAGTGGGGGTGGGGTTGGGGTGTTGGCTGGGTGGGGTTGGGTTGGGGTGTTCCCTGGGTGGGATTGTTGGGGTGTTCCCTGGGTGGGATTGTTGGGGTGTTGGCTGAGTGGGGATGGGTTGGGTGTTGACTGGGTGGGGTTGGGTTGGGGTGTTCCCTGGGTGGGATTGTTGGGGTGTTCCCTGGGTGGGATTGTCGGGGTGTTGGCTGAGTGGGGATGGGTTGGGTGTTGACTGAGTGGGTTTGGGTTGGGGTGTTCCCTGGGTGGGATTGTTGAGGTGTTGGCTGAGTGGGGATGGGTTGGGTGTTGACTGAGTGGGTTTGGGGGAATGAGGTGGGAGGTTGAGGGTGAAGGCCCACAAATGTTTTGTTTTGTTTTTTTTGTTTTATTATAGTTTAAACTCTGTATGTATTTCATTTTTTTTTTTCCTCGTTTGAGTTGCAGCCTACGGGTACAGGTTTTATTAACATATAATTTGAAATTGATAATATACCTGTAACCTCCCCAATTTAAAACAATAAATAAAAAAAATAGATAAATAAATAGATAATAATAAAAAATATAAAAATGCTAATTAGTTCAAAAAGGAACAAAATTGGTCTGCCTGTGTAAACACAGCATAAGGGGGTTTGTGAGCGGTGGCTGATAAGTAGAGGCTGTGTGTGTCTGTGATTGTGTGTATTTTGTGTGTACACAACAGTGTGTTTGTGAGGTCAGAAATATGTCTGTGTCTAAGTGTGCACTTTCGGTCATTAGTGAAATTGTGGGTTTCTGCAATTAGGACAGCGTATGTATGAATATGCGTACGTTTGTATGAATAAATATTATGGGAGTGGTTTGTTTTTAATCAAATATGGTTGTGCATGTGTGGCTGTGTGTGTGTGTATGTGTGTGTGTGTGTGTGTGTGTGTGTGTGTGTCTGTGTGTGTGTGTGTGTGTGTCTGTGTGTGTGTGTCTGTGTGTGTTGGTGGCAGGATGCTGTGTTAGCTGTGTCTGGATGGTAATAAGGCTTGTTTTATCTACATTCATATCGTGGGGGGTAGTGATGGGGGAGTCTCCCCATTTTCATTCTTTTCATTTATTCAAGCTTTATCCCGCCCCCCGCGCTGACATCAGAATAATAATGAAAGTTGTGAGCTGGGTGCCTGGGCTTTATTACTAACAGTTTGTCTCTAGCAGGCAGCTCTCCCTCTCTGTAACCCAGGGCTAGTGTAGCTTCCTTCAGGCCCATGGTATCTAAGGGACACAGCTTCACGCACATCTGCTCATTCCCTTACTGATGTCCTGCTGATGGCACATGCTAGCATTTTTAAAGGCCCTGTGCAGTCAAAATTCAGTTTTTCCATTTTTTTGTCAAATATTGTGCAACAGCTGATGAATGGAACACTGTAAATGTGTTATTTCCTGATAGTTTCTGTTGAAAATACAATCTATGCAGGACCTTCTAATCAGCAGGTTTTGCATGGGTTGAGTTTTAGCTTACCTGGTGACATCACCAGGCGGTATAAGTTCATAGACCAATCACAAAGAGAGGTCCAAACCCCTCTACCAACAACTAGTTTTCAGGTTACATATCCATCCTATGAGCCCCCCCCCATTAGGTCCCTCACTCAGACCACTCCCACAGTCCTAGCAAAATTATCGCTTAGACCATTTGACCCCCACAAGAGCGAACTTCTGTCTGTAGAGTCTGAACAGTTGGGCTGCACACTAATATGACCACACCATCGAAAGGCAGTGGCGTGTATCCATGGGTGCCAAGGGAAGCCAGGCTTCTCAAAAATATAAAATAATGTACATTTCATCTCTCTGTGTTTTATCATTTCCCTTCAATTCACAAGAGGCTGAATGTATCTCACCGGAGAGAAGGCATCTGAGCGAACAAAACAGCGCCCCTCTGTCTCTGTATGTGCAGCCCATCTATCTGATGCTGTCTGGTCAAAAAGTGTAGATTATTGTTGCCGCCTGGAGCATTAAAGGCAAGGGAAGCCAGGGAGCATTTGGCCTTGATAAACTGAGTGAGCTCAACTGGGAATGGTCCTGGTGAAGCCAGCTTGGATTTGGCTTCACACCAATCACATCATCACATCAAGACAAATGCCATTAACAGAAACAAACTTGAATTGTTGCATCTTGCTGTGTTGTCGTGCTCTTGTGTCTAGCTAGCTAGCTAAAATTGGCCCTTTCCTAAATTAGCCATGGACGGAGATAGGGTTTTGACTTGTGGTTTTACTTAATTGTCCAAACTGGCCATTGATTATAATGCCGATTCTGATTTGATTCTGATCAATAGATTCACACATTGTGCCTCTGGCCTGAGAGGATGGAAGTTCAACATGTAGCTAGATGTAGTAGGCTAATGTTAACTAGCTGACTAATTGTTGCCCATGAAAGGAAGTTAGTCTAGCGAGCAAGCAATTTAGCCAGGTCGCCTAGGACAACAAAAACTAAAAGTGTGTACTGTATGATTTTTATAACAGCCAGTCAACCTGAGTAGAGACTGCTTTCATAAATGTTTTACAAATTCAACTAGTTATCTTGTCCTTGCTGTATAATGTAACCTGTAACAGAGACTGAGTGGCTGACTGTGTCTCCCCATGTGTATCAGACTGTTCATCCCTCTCTCTCTCTCTCTCTCTCTCTCTCTCTCTCTCTCTCTCTCTCTCTCTCTCTCTCTCTCTCTCTCTCTCTCTCTCTCTCTCTCTCCCCTCAAGCCCAATACACTCTGGAAAGTTAGTTATCAGAAGAATGACAGATGCTGAAAGAGGAACCTGTTGCTATGGTTACTTGTTTTATGGATGTGTATAATAGCTACATTTACCTAAAAAGCCTCTGCCTCTGATGGGTATTACTGGGTGATGTTTCGGCACATGACCTCCACACATACATTATGAGTGCTGTTGGGATGTTTCTGCAGCCTTGCCCTCTGAACCCCCCCCGCGGAGAAGTCACAGTGCTCTGAAAGTATCTCATTCACTCTCCTGAATCTCCAACCATTTCCACCCCTCCCTCCCTCCCCTACGGCTTGAGGCATCCCCTCCGCCTCCCATGTCGCCGCCATCCCGGAGTGAGTGCTAAACTCTGTGGTTGCTCTTGTAACTGCTGATTGGCTCGCTGCCATAATCATTTAGCACCTAATTAGAAGGACCTGCAGTTGATCACATCCAGCTGCATTGTGAGGTTCCCATACTGTCGATATACAGACTCAACAACACATACTATATACTCATATGCACATACGGTGCATGTACTGTGCATGAATTATACTAACAATACATAATGTATGATAACCCCAATTTGTCTTTTTTAATTTATGTGGTGTAAACGGTTTGGTTCAGATGCAGGTTAGTCTTTTCTCTGCACATACAGTGTGTTTCCGTGTTAACATTTGGTCCTAATTAGTGTCTGATGGCTGCTCATACAGCCGGAGTTCTCTATCTTTTCAGTGTTCACTCAGGCTGATCCAGAAAAGCCAGACGTTCAGGCGTTCTCCACTAACACCTAACAGGTTGTTTTACACTAGCTCAGGCCAGTGAGTAAAACGGGGGTCCTTCAGGGCCTCTCCAGATGTAGCTTCTCCTTCTCATTACTATGTCCTCTGCTCAAGTACCCGCAGGCTCTGTTTTGGCTTCCTCCATGTTCCCCCTCTCTCTCTAGTCTAGATCCATCATCTCTGCTAACCAGAGCCTCCATCTCTCCTGCTGTCTGTCTATTGGACGTTCTGCTGCATATCGGCTATTTATAACCTTGCTGTTTGGTTATCTTCTTTAGTCTGCATGACTCTCAACACATTTCCTCTTTTATGATATTCAGCGTTTTATACGTGACCTCCGGCTAGTCGTCGTCTTTTCTCTTCAAACGCCTTGAATCCACTTACCTGTCTCCAGTGATTTCTCTCTCATTGTCCTTTTCTCTCATTCTCTCTCTCCAGAATATCAGGTGTTCCACACCTCGTCATCCTCTCAGCTGGCATGTTATTCTTGATAAGCCCTGTTGACTCTTCTATTTCTCCTTATATAACAATATTGTTAATAGGACTCCTTGTCCACTGTAATGACTAACTTCGATCACCGCACGTCTCCCAGCGCTGGTCTACTCTCCCATCAGCTCTGTTAAATGGTAGAAATATTGGCTTTTCTCTCCTCTCTTTCTCTCCCAATTCTGCGCTTCTGTCCTCTTCATAAGATCCCTGATGCCTCTCAGGTTCTCTCTCTTGCCAACTGCTGTGTCAATCACACTGCTGTTCCCTCCCCTTTATCTTAACTCTCTCATTTCTTCTTCTTCCCACTACCCCTCTCCTCTCGTCCACCGAGTTCACCGTGATCGAGATAGCAGACGATCTCTTCTGTTCACCGTGATCGAGATAGCAGACGATCTCTTCTGTTCACCGTGATATAGATAGCAGACGATCTCTTCTGTTCACCGTGATCGAGATAGCAGACGATCTCTTCTGTTCACCGTGATCGAGATAGCAGACGATCTCTTCTGTTCACCGTGATATAGATAGCAGACGATCTCTTCTGTTCACCGTGATCGAGATAGCAGACGATCTCTTCTGTTCACCGTGATATAGATAGCAGACGATCTCTTCTGTTCACCGTGATCTAGATAGTCTGCTATCTCTTCTGTTCACCGTGATCTAGATAGTCTGCTATCTCTTCTGTTCACCGTGATCTAGATAGTCTGCTATCTCTTCTGTTCACCGTGATCTAGATAGTCTGCTATCTCTTCTGTTCACCGTGCATTTTCTGAATCTCAATGTCTCTCGCTCTCCTCTCCATCGCTCCATCTCCCCAGGTGAGATGAGCTGCCCACCACTACCATTGTGCTCTGCATTATCTCATCTCCTGCTTCCCCTAAAGTCACACCCCTGTTAATAATACTTCAAATCTGTTCATGCAGCGCTACCATTTACATCATCACCCTTCCTAGAATCCATAGTGCTGCAATCTGCCGTAATGACTCAACTGAATAGCCTTGTTATTAAGGATACCTAGAGAGAGGAATGGAAGTGGATTAGTTTGTTTAGATACAGATTGCTAAATGAGTTAAAACAGTGACATAGCTGGATAACCCATGTGTGACCATGTGTCACTATAATAGTAATATAACAACCTGATGTCACCCACAAGGTTTTATATGACACAGAAATAAGATGCTTTGACAGTACCATTTTGTCACGGCTGGCTGTGGGACTGGACCAAAGTGCAGCATGGTAAGCGTACATTTTCTCTTTATTCAAAAATGACGCCGACAAAACGAACAACAAAAACCAAACCGTGAAGCTTTTTGACATTATTATTACTGAGACCAAGTTATATTCCTGAGAGAGACCTGTAGTATTATTACTGAGACCAAGTCATATTCCTGAGAGACCTGTAGTATTATTACTGAGACCAAGTCATATTCCTGAGAGAGACCTGTAGTATTATTACTGAGACCAAGTCATATTCCTGAGAGACATGTAGTATTATTACTGAGACCAAGTCATATTCCTGAGAGAGACCTGTAGTATTATTACTGAGACCAAGTCATATTCCTGAGAGACATGTAGTATTATTACTGAGACCAAGTTATATTCCTGAGAGAGACCTGTAGTATTATTACTGAGACCAAGTCATATTCCTGAGAGACCTGTAGTATTATTACTGAGACCAAGTCATATTCCTGAGAGACCTGTAGTATTATTACTGAGACCAAGTCATATTCCTGAGAGAGACCTGTAGTATTATTACTGAGACCAAGTCATATTCCTGAGAGAGACCTGTAGTATTATTACTGAGACCAAGTCATATTCCTGAGAGAGACCTGTAGTATTATTACTGAGACCAAGTCATATTCCTGAGAGAGACCTGTAGTATTATTACTGAGACCAAGTCATATTCCTGAGAGACCTGTAGTATTATTACTGAGACCAAGTCATATTCCTGAGAGACCTGTAGTATTATTACTGAGACCAAGTCATATTCCTGAGAGACCTGTAGTATTATTACTGAGACCAAGTCATATTCCTGAGAGAGACCTGTAGTATTATTACTGAGACCAAGTCATATTCCTGAGAGACCTGTAGTATTATTACTGAGACCAAGTCATATTCCTGAGAGACCTGTAGTATTATTACTGAGACCAAGTCATATTCCTGAGAGAGACCTGTAGTATTATTACTGACACCAAGTCATATTCCCGAGAGAGACCTGTAGTATTATTACTGAGACCAAGTCATATTCCTGAGAGAGACCTGTAGTATTATTACTGAGACCAAGTCATATTCCTGAGAGAGACCTGTAGTATTATTACTGAGACCAAGTCATATTCCTGAAAGAGACCTGTAGTATTATTACTGAGACCAAGTCATATTCCTGAGAGAGACCTGTAGTATTATTACTGAGACCAAGTCATATTCCTGATATTCCTGAGAGAGACCTGTAGTATTATTACTGAGACCAAGTCATAGGCAGAGATGCAACAGCAGCTTGGCGAGAGGACAACCTCCTGGAGGGTGCTTTAGGAGTCTGCTGCTCTCTCTCAGAGGAGAGGCTGCCTGACTGAAGAGGAGAGACTGGATGTCACAGCACATCTCCCATCCATCAATAACCTAGTAGTCATACTGGAGACGGGAAAGAAGCAGAGCAGAATGGAGAACTAATGCAAGGTACAAAAGGGATCACACATACATACCCAGACACACCCAGACACACACAGACACATACAGACACACCTAGACACACACAAACACACACAGGCGGAGAAAGTACCTCGTTTAGGTCAGCAACTCACAGCGAATCAGGGCGGAACTGAGTGAATGACATCACCTGGGAATGGAATGTGGCTAGCCACAGCACAGCGAATGCAGCCAGACATGAGAGAGTTAGTCCTGTGTGTATCTGTATAGAGTATGCAGGCTGAGGCAATGGCAGTTTCACTTCCTGTCGTTCTGCTGCCTAATACACCAGGCCCCATGGGATACATCTTTCCCAGAATTACTGGCAGGATCTCAATCTCCCAAGTCAGTGGATAATTAGAAGAAGGTGGCAATCCCGGGTCCCGCTTACAGAGGAAGGACAGATGGCAGCCATCGCAGGCTGCAGAATATATCACTGGCTGACTATCAAACTATACTGTACTCTCTGGCTTCAGCAGAGCCAATACATGGCCGTGCCTTGTCTATATATCCTCTTTTCCCTATTGGATTGGAGATAATACACGTTGATCATTTTGCCATAATATCACCATGTACAGTATTTAGCAATACATTCTGATTGAGAAAATAGAACACGTCTGACTTATGACATTATTAATGTGTTGATTTTGAAATGCCGGAGAGGTTGTGTTCTCTAGGGAGAGAGAGAGAGAGAGAGCTGGTGAGTGTGTGTGTGTGTGTGTAGAGAGATGGAGGAGAAATTGGCCTCCGTTGGCCTGTCTTGGTCTTGCTTGGCTCTGCTCTGCCGTGGTTGTATGGGAATTGAACTAGAAGCAACTGTTTCTGACTCACCATCTTTACATAACCGCCAGACAAATAACATTTGTGTTCACAAATATATATTTAGTTGATGGCACCAGGAAATGTTAAAGTGTGCTACTTGCTATGGTATTTATAGATAGGTGTGACAAAACTTGAGATTTTTGCAGATATTCGTATTTTTAAATTAATCATGTTTGATGTAGAAACACACTGACTGGCTTGAAATGCTTCATGAATTTGATTGTACTTTTTTTCTTCATATTTTAACTTTGAGTATCGATGGCTGTCTTTGGGTTTGGTGTGTGTAAGTGTTTGTGTGGGTGGATGTGCACACCCATATGAGTGCAGCATCTACAGATGCAGGGTCTTAATTTGAAAATAATCCTGCACCAACAGGAAATGTGAATTATTATGTGGATTATAATTAATAGACATTTTTTTGTTGGGGTTGATACATTTTTCATCAGGGCAAATCAAGTCTGACATTTTAAAGTGTAAATTACAAACTTTAGAAGCCTTTTTACACCTTGGATACACTACAAGTTAACGTTTGCTTCTCTGATCAAATGAAGATCCTACATCCATAGCGCCTTACTCATTCTCTGTAGCAAGCAAAACAAATCATTGCTATTGCTAAAGCATAGGCATGATTCTGAGAAATCCTACCACAAAAGGCATCCAAGCACAAACAGCAATATATGGCTTTGGAATATAGAGCAGCACTTTCCAAGATAGCGTCTTGACAAGGTTATTGAAAACAAGGTTTCTACATAATGTATGAGGAGGCTTGATGTATAGCCATACAGCCCACTGTTAGGTGTACAGTGGGACCTGGCAATGCACACCGCTATTCCGCTTGGTCTCTCCCTCCGCCTCAGGAGAGAGGATTCACTTATACAGTTCCTGACCTCTGTTAGATCAAAGTGTAAACCCAGCTTGTCTTGTCCTGTCCATCTGTTCTGTGTACTGTGCCTTCAGGAAGTATTCACACCCCTTGATGTTTTTTCTTCAACATTTAGTTGTGTTAATAGCCTGAATTAAAAATGGATTCAATTGAGATTTTTTTGTTGTCGCTGGCCAACATATAATGTCAAAGTGGAATTATGTTTTTCTTCTTCTTAAAAAAAAAATATATATACATATATATATATATAAAGTTGAAATGTCAATAAGTATTCAACCCCTTTGTTATGGCAAGCTTGAATACGTTCAGGAGTAAAAATGTGCTTAACAGGTCACATAATATGTTTCATGCACGCACATGATTTTTTAAATAACTACCTCATTTCTGTACCCCACACATCTGTAAGGTCCCTCGGTGAATGTCAAACACAGATTCAACCACAAAGACCAGGAAGATATTCCGATGCCTCACAAAGAAGGGCACCTATTGGTAGATGGGTAAAAATAAATCAAAAGTTGACATTGAATATCCTTTTGAGCATTAATTACACTTTGGATGGTGTATCAATTCACCCAGTCACTACAAAGATACAGATTTCCTTCCTAACTCAGTGATTTCACCATGAGGCCAATGGTGACTTTAAAACAGACTTTAATGGCTGTGATATGAGAGAAATGAGGATGGATCAACAACGGTGTATTTACACAATACCAACCTAATTGAAAGAAGGAAGCAGAATAAAAAATATTCCAAAACATCCTTCCTCTTTACAACAAGGCACTAAAGTAGTACTGCAAAAAAAATGTGGCAAAGCAATTAAGTTTTTGTCCTGAATACAAAGTGTTATGTTTGGGACTAATCCCATACAACACATTACTGAGTACCAATCACCATATTTTTAAGCATAGCGGTGGCTGCATCATGTTATGCTTGTAATCGTTAAGGACTGGGGAGTTTTTCAGGATAAAAAAAGAAACGGAAAGGAGCTAAGCACAGGCAAAATCCTAGATTAAAACCTGGTTCAGTCTGCTTTCCACCAGACACTGGGAGATGAATTCAGGACAATAAGCTAAAACACAAGACCAAATCCACAAGTATCAAGAAGACACTGAATGTTCCTGAGTGGCCGAGTTACAGTTTTCACTTCAATCTGCTTAGAAAATATATGGCAAGACCTGAAAATGGTGGTCTAGCAATGATCAACAACCAATTTGACAGAGCTTGAACAATTTTGAAAAGAATAATGGGCAAATGTTGCACAATCCAGATGTGTCAAGCTTTTAGAGACTTACCCAGAAAAAAGTATGAAAATGTATGCCCTCACTACTGTAATTCACACTGGATAAGAGCGTATGCTAAATGACTCAAATATTTAAAAGATCCTGCTCACCACCATCCAGGCTATTAGCTGGTCAAAAGGTCCCTACGGACTGGACCTGGTATTCCCGGTGGATACTGGACTTGTCAGTCTGAGAGCAGGATCCTCTTTAAAATACCATGACCGTTTCTTGGGCCGTGGCCATATGCAAGCAGCAGCACGTGGAGAGCGGATGGAGGGAGGCCGGAGGCTGGGTTTTACTCGGACACTGGCAAATGAATTAACAACAGTGATGAGCCGTCCTGGCCTTTACTCTCTCTCTCTTTCTGTCACTTGACCCTTATCAGTCCATTCTCAGCTCCATCCTACTGCATAAATATCTCTTGCCCCCATCTCTCATACACAGACTCACACATATGCAAATACGCTGGAGATTTATGTAGTTTATGCACATACCCTTACTGTGAAAACTGTCAGGGTGGGGAGTCTACAGTATATTCCAGTGTAATTCTGGCCATGCTGAGAGACATAACCTACAGTAACAGCCTAATGAGGTGTCTTTGAGGGTGACGTTAATGCTATGCGCACTCTCTCTGTCTCTCTCTCTCTGTCTCTCTCTCTCTGTCTCTCTCTCTCTCTGTCTCTCACTCACTCACTCTCACTCACTCACTCACTCACTCACTCACTCACTCACTCACTCACTCACTCACTCACTCACTCACTCACTCACTCACTCACACACACATACACACACACACACACACCCTTCTTCCTCTGGTTCTGCTCCTGAGAGTTTTATTCCCAGTGACAGATGAAGGGACATGTCATTGTGTGTTTAGACCTTGTTCGCTGTCATCCAGGGTGACACTGGAGACCAGCCTTTTGTGGAGGGCAGGTGGGATGAGGACAGGAGACTCCAGGGAGAGGGAGCATAGGCAGACTAGAGAGTAGAGGAAAACAGAGGGTGAGAGGAGGAGATTGTGGCTGGAGACCGTGGTCCAGCTGTCATGAATGATTTCGGGGCCCTCTCACGTTTTGTCACTTCAAATTAGAGGAACCCGAACCTCAAGCCAGCCGTGATTGGTTGTGTTGCCCGTCAGTAATCCGGCCACATCAGCCCCAGCCAGTGGAGCATAGTTTATGTCAGGGCCCACCCCCTCTCTGTGAGGGGGCTATAAATAGGTGGAGAAGAGGAGACAAGAGGCCCAAGGCTCCAACTGTAATGAGATTAAACTCAACCAGCTTCAGCTTCCAGTGTTGGTTGAGCTTTATTTCTGCTTCCTTTCTGCTTTTAAATGTGTGCATGCAAGATATTGACTGTGTCGGCTGCTGCGGTTGCATGAGTGGAGGAAGATTGCGGGTTGATCATTCGCGTTTGGATCATCTGTTTGTGTCAGTGAGTGTGTTGATGTGCGTGTGTGTGTGCTGTATATGCATTTGAAAGAGTGTGTGTGTGTGTGTGTGTAATGTCCTCATTTTGCAGCCCTCTGAGCATGGCACATCTTCTAAAGATGTTTGTCATGAGGGTGAAGCATTTGTCACTATAGCATTCTGCCATCGGGATGTTGTATTTGCAACCTCAGAGTTGAAACTGTCGACAGGCTCTCACATTTCCTCCAGTGTGTGTTGTATTCACTCAGCGCTATGGGACTGGCCTTTGTTCAACCAAGTTCTCTCTGTGAAAAATGATTCTATTTTTCTATTCTATTGTTAAATCATCAACTATGAATGCCATGCGGAGTAAGTTCCTCGATGGAACAGCCATGTTGGCTGAGCGTATGTGTTCCTGTGTGTTTTGAGCCATGCTATTGAGAGTCTGTCTGGGGATATGTAGTGTGGGAGACATCCAGTCTGTTTTGGACATACTGCTCATTCACAGCACCATGCAGTCCACACCCACTTCCATGTGTTCCGCCTGCCTGCCCCCCTGCCTGACTGCCCCCCTGCCTGCCCGCCCGCCTGCCTGAGTGTTACAACACTTCTGGAGTCCCTAGTTCAACTGGAGCTCCTCCTCCTCCGACCATACTTCAGGTCTCATGAGCAAATCGCCTCTCATCATCCCTTCATTTTAACATCAATTACCAGTGCTCTCTGCTCCCTGGTTCCAGTCTGATCTGCTCTCAGCCAGCCTGCCAGTCAGCCAGCAAGCCAGGCATTAAGCACGGCCAGCCAGCAAGCAAGCTATCTGTCTCCTTCATCCCCTTCTCATTACAGATAACGAGAAATATGTCTACCTACATGAATGTAGCGCACAGCTGAACTCTATTTAAAGGGCATCCATCAATCGCAGCAAGGAGAAATCTGGACGTATGATGATAGTGAAAGAGGTGTGGTTGTATGGCAGACAAGATAGATGGAGGAGGTAGAGGATGAGGGAGCTTGAGGGACAGGATGGTGGTAGAGAAGGAGACAAATGTTAAAGAGAGATTGTGGACACAGATGTAGAGGTTTTACCAAGAACACAGGTAAATGGTAGATTCACAGGCTGCGGCATATACACCACCGCCAGTTTCTTCAAAGCCAAAATATACAGCAAGCCCTAAAAACTATATTTGCATCTTCTTTCAGACAGGAAGACGATGCCACAATAAACGTCACACTTGAGGAATTCAGACTTTTAGAGCTTCTTAACCTTGTCAAACACAGGTGAGTGATTGGTCCTGACCATGGACAGGGGTAGAGACAACATTATTATTGGTTGAAGTAGGACACCTGCTGCTCAAAACAACACGCTCTGATGTTGGTCCAGTTTAGGAAACATTTGAGGTCTAAAATTAGTTGTTTTTTGTCTAAAAAGGGAGAAATAACTTAAAAGATTCAAAACACACTAATTAATAGAATGACAGACAGGGGTGGCCAAGTTACCACACCAGCCAATCCCTACCTACCTGTCTCTCTCTCTCTCTCTCTCTCTCTCTCTCTCTCTCTCTCTCTCTCTCAGACTGTGAGAGGGCAGTGTGAGTGACTCCCAGGCAGTTTAAAGAGACAATAATCCACCAGATTATCCAGTTTTACCTTCTCTGATGACTATTTTACCTCGATCAAGGATAATCACTGTGCTCCCACTATTCTTCTGCTATTACTGGTTTACTTATGACTATTTGTAATGTCATCTTGTTTGGCTATACCTGTAAGTGAATATAGGTCGACTGTACTGTTAAGCAATACCAACATCTTGACGTAAGGAAGAGATGTTTATACACATTTGAGGTGTTCCGCAATTTGTATTCCTCTAAGAACACAGAGCGGAACCATTAATATCATCTTCCTACAGCTTCTTATCCGGTGCCTCTTATTATGTCACATTATATCAGTCATTATCTGTAATATCAGCTTAGCACCCTAGAATCCATCTTCATGGTATGAAATATCATTAACTAAACGATTGCTAAGATTGCCATATTAGTGTGCAACTCACTTTGAAATTGGCTTTGATGTGACGGCATTGAGGTGGAAAAACAAGAGATAAGAGATGATGAGATACAGTCTATAGATAGATAGATAGATAGATAGATAGATAGATAGATAGATAGATAGATAGATAGATAGATAGATAGATAGATAGATAGATAGATAGATAGATAGATAGATAGATAGATAGAGAAAGAGTAGCAGAGAAAAGAGAGATGGATAGATGAGGGAGGAATGAAGAGGGAGAGATGGTGAAGAAGAGGATCAGAGTGACAGTGACACAAAGGTAGCTCTCGATGACTCACACTCTCTGTCTTCCTTCCGCCGTCTCTCTCTCATTCCATCTCTCCCTCTCTCTCTCATCTCTCTCTCCTTCCATCTCTACCTCTCTCTTTCTCATCTCTCTCTCTCTCTCTCTCCTTCCATCTCTCCCTCTCTCTCTTTCTCATCTCTCTCTCTCTCTCCTTCCATCTCTCCCTCTTTCTCATCTCTCTCTCCTTCCATCTCTCCCTCTCTCTTTCTCATCTCTCTCCTTCCATCTCTCCCTCTCTCTCTTTCTCATCTCTCTCTCCTTCCATCTCTCCCTCTCTCTCTTTCTCATCTCTCTCTCTCCTTCCATCTCTCACTCTCTCTCTTTCACATCTCTCTCTCCTTCCATCTCTCCCTCTCTCTCTTTCACATCTCTCTCTCTCTATCTCTCCTTCCATCTCTCTCTCTCTCTCTCTCTTTCCAGTTTGGATGAAAATAAAAGAGCCCAGCAGCCTCAGCCTGCAGAGAGGGAGTTACGCGCTCCATCTAAAAGACAGGGTGATACGCTAAAAATACCCCTCCTTGTGTGGGCTGCATACAGCGGGGCGGATGGCTGCTTTACACATGACTGATATTTACTGTGCCGGAAGTACAAATATATCAGATGCAACATATGGTCAGGATCAGGATCGAGCCTGGGTTAATGCCTGTTTAGGACTCTGAATCCACTTCCCAGGAGAGCTGCTGCTGGTCAGTCGGTTGTGTTCATCTATTTGTGCTGAGTCCCCCTGATCCCCCTGATTCATGATCCAATTCTCCACCAGTCTCCACGTTGTGCCCACCCTCACCCCTGGAACTGCATGTCTCAGTGCATCACAGAGAGAGATGAACTCCGTTAGCCATTGTGAGCAAATCGATAAGCCTCTCGCCCTCTGTATGCCAAAACATTTATTCCTCTGGAGACGTATCTCTGTGCGCTGAGTGCAAGTCATTACAATTTTACAACTCCTAATTTGTTTAGATGCGTCTGGCACAAATGAATTAGAAACACCAATTGAAAACGTTCCTCCATCTGTCTTCTCTCTGGACCAGTTTCCATGTCACTCTACCCATCTGTTTAACTGAGGCTCCAATCACATGCTGCAAAACAACAAGGCACAATGGATACCCTGCTCCTCTCCCCAAACACAGAGACACGCTGCTCTCTTTCTCTTCTCCCCCCCTCACTCACTCTCTCGCTCTGTCTCACTCTCTCTGCCCCTCTCTTCCCCTCTCTCTCACCCCCCCCTCTCTCTCTCTGAAGAAGGCAGCCCTCTTTAAACCAAACACTTGTTCAGGCTCCCCTGACATTCCAGTTCAGTAATGCTGGCTAAAATATGTGGATGTTTGAGACACGGTTTTAAACAGTTTCCATTTTACACTAAACAGCCCCTGGTTCCACAGGGATAATTTACATAAAAAAGGTTAGGAAGCTTAGTGGAGCGAGCAAAGGACTGTGTGAAAGAGAGAGAGGGAGGAGAGATAGCAGGAGGGGGAGAGTGTATAATAACTGTAGTGGGTGTGTCAGTCAGCTGTCATTGGTCAGGTTAAAGGCAGCATGGGGCCGATGGGGCTGAGCCTCCTGGGACCCACTGACTGGCTGGGACACTGATTCAGTAGACTGAGGGCCAGAGCTACACACACACACAGACAGACACACACACACACACACACACACACACACACACACATACACACATGCATATACCCAACACACACACACACATACATGCACAAAAACACACGGTCCAACACTGATCGGCAACACAGAAGGACTGCGCTATGCAGCGCTGCTGATGTACATTTATACTGGTAATAGTGGGGTTTTTGTAGCCTTACAGTGAGATAGGATAGAGATGATTCAATGCAGTGCTGCTGATGTACATTTATACTGGTAATAGTGGTGGTTTTGTAGCCTTACAGTGAGATAGGATAGAGATGATTCAATTCAGTGGTTGCAGGTTCAAATGTGCTTTATAGTTGCTTCCCACCATAGTCATTATAATGGCACAACTGATGTCATGGGGCTGGTTGAGTATATATGCATATTCATCATCCATTGACGAATGGAAGTAGGTGAGTCATTTTTTACAAGCAGTAGCTGCCTATTTTCACAGATGGTTTCTAACATTGGTTACTCCAACATACTCACAGTTCAGAAAGGGTTCACACCCTTTGACCTTTTCCACATTTTGTTGTGTTACAAATTGGAATTCAAAATGATTTTTTGTCATCGATCTACACAAAATACTCTAATGTCAAAGTGGGGGGAAAAAAGAGATAAAATATTGAAAAATCAAACAGTAATATGTTTTAATTAGATAAGTATTCAACCCCCTGAGTCAATACATGTTAGAAACTGTGAGTCTTTCTGGGTAATCCCTAACAGCTGGATTGTACATTTATTTTTTATATTCTTCAAGCTCTGTCAAGTTTGTTGATCATTGCTAGACAGCAATTTTCAAGTCTTGCCATAGATTATCAAGCAGATTTAACTCTGAACTGCCATTCAGGAACATTCACTGTCTTCTTGGTAAGCAACTCCAGTGTTGATCTGGCCTTGTGATTTAGGTTCTTGTACTGCTGAAAGATCAATTAGTCTCCCAGTGTCTGTTGGAAAGCAGACTGAAACAGGTTTTCCTATAGAATTTTGCCTGTGCTCAGCTGTATTCCATTAGTTTTTATCCAACAAAACTCCCTTGCCGTTGACAAGCATACCCATAACATGATGTAGCCACCACCATGCTTGAAAATATGAAGAGTGGTACTCAGTGTTGTGTTGTAGTTGCCCCAAACCTAACACTTTGTATTCAGGACAAAAAAATGCATTTATTTTCCAATTTTTTTGAGGTATTACTAAAGTGCCTTGTTGCAAACAGGATGCATGTTTTGGAATATTTGTTATTCTGTACAGGCTTCTTTCTTTTAGTATTGTGGAGTAACTACAATGTTGTTGATCCATCCTCACTTTTCTCCTGTCACAGCCATTAAACTCTGTAAATGTGTGGGGTACAGAGATGGGGTAGTCGTCAAACAAAATGTTAACCACTATTATTGAACACAGAATGAGTCCATGCAGCTTAATAAGTGACTTGTTAAGCACATATGTACTCCTGAACTTATTTAGGCTAGCCATAACAACGTGGGTTGACTACTTATCGACTCAAGACATTTCAGCTTTTCATTTTCTATTCATTTGTCCCCCCGCCCCAAAAAAATCCACTGACATTATCGGGTATTGTGTGTGGTGACACGAAATCAAGCATATTCAGTGACACAAACTCTAAATTCAGGCTGTAACGCAACACAATGTGTAAATAGTCCAGCGGTGTGAATACCTTGACGGCGCTGTCATAGTTGAGACATCGTTTACATTGCAAGAGGAACAGTCACCATGATTGATGACGCGATGGTCCTTTCATCAGACTGGGGACAAAGTTCTGTTAAAAGGAAGCGTATTTCACAGTGCAGACAAGGAGTTCGGGTCGAGTTGAGGAATGGAAGATGAACAGAAAAAAGGACTGTTGATTCATTCTCTAACCCCGACAAAGTTTCTCAGGAAGTTGGAGTAGCTTGACGTGGTGATGGTAATGCGGTGGGATTGGTGGCTTGGGGGAGAATACAGATGTTCTGGACAAAACCACACGGCAACAGAGACCCGACTACACAGGAGGAGGAACAGTACTGTGCTTGTGTAATACAGTGTTATGGGATCTGTTAAATTTACAACCACTGGATTTGTACAATGCATTATACATTCTGAGTGCTGCCAGGTGCTAATCTAGCAGACCTGGATTTAAGTCGTTTTGTAATTATATGAAATGCTTTAGCTGGGTTGGATTGAGCTTGCCTGGTGCCATGGAACTAATAGAATAGTCGTAAAGGCTACAGACCCCGCCCATCTGGCACTTCAGGCAGGCTAAAGCAAACGCTTAAAAGTATTTGAAAGATTTAGAATAGTATTTGAACCCATCATTCCTTCACACTGAAGTGAGCCTGTGGCGTCACACTACATTTGATGGAGGAGACTGAATACCCACTAGGGCGCATCTCTGGATTGAATGAAAGACACCACCATCCGCCAGGGGTCAGTCGACCGAGTGATTGTCTGAGGAATCAATTGTAGCTACTACAGTATGTCATACTTAAGCTTAAAGGTGTGTTCCTGCCTGCTGCCTTGTTAAAACTCCATATGGCTCCAGTACAGTAGCTCTCTGAGTCAGGACCCTCTGGATGGTGTCGCTGATCCTGTGGGCAGGATTATGGCTCTGTAATCCTCTGGCTGTTATCTGACCGACCGCATGCAGCACAGTGGACGGGGGAACTCTCTCCCTCTGTCCTCTCGCTCTCTCTCTGTCTCAGATGGAGCCGGCTGGCCGGTCAGTGCATCGCTGGGATGACCAGCTGACCAGCCTGTCTCTCTGTAGAGAGAATCCCCTCTCTCTTCCTCTTTAACTACTCTCTTTATCTCCCTCTTTCTCTCTTGTCCTCTCTCTCTCTCTCTCTCTCTCTCTCTCCCCCTCTCATCTACCCCCGACCACCCTGCTTGCATTGCGGTGTCCCTCTGCCCTGTGTGAGGCTGGGACGGCTAGATGCCCTCCCTGATCCAAGGGTGGCGCAGCGCCAGGCTCCAGCCAGGCCAACACTCTCCTCTTCTCATAGGGCTCAGAGCTCAGGCAGTTGGGCAGGGAAGCAGTGTAAATGTTGGCCTTTAAAACACAGCCAGGGCAGGCAGGTCTGTGTCATGGCACCGTGAACTGGCGTGAAACAGAGGGCATGCTGGGGCAGGTAGAAAAGATGGCTTGGCCATCTTATTTGAAATGTGCTTTGAGTTGAGTCGGTGATGGGCGTTCTAGCCTGATATGAACATATGCCCCTGGTCTGCTGCAACAGAGAGTGATAGCTGCTCTGTAATAAAAGCCCTATTACCCTGCCTGATCAGTTGCTGATTCAACATTCAGTTCGGGATTCAACCGTAGCAATAAATACAGTTGTGTCTGTACGATGGGACCTTAAAAGTAGCCCCTCCCTTCCTTTCCCCCTCACTCCCTCCCTCCACTCTCGCCTGGGTGAGGCAATGCACAGAGAGAGATTGACATAGCACGTGGAAGTTAGCATCTGTGCTTGGCTTGGCAGAAATGGAAGCGGAGGCAGGACATCACTCTCATCCCCCATTCAGGCTGAGGGTAGGCCTGGGCAGTGGGGGGAGGAGGCATGACGGATGGAGGGATGGAGTGGTTGAGGAAGGTTAATCATTAACTTGTGGAGAGAGAGGATAAGAATGAGTGGGATAGAGGGATTGATTTTGGAAAGTGACTTTAACAAATGAAGGCTCCAGCTCCCCTCCGTCCCTTCCTCCCTTCCCACCCAGCAAGGGAATGTGAGCTGTATGCTGGCTGCCTGGGCCTGACCAACTGCAGCTCAAGCCTCTCACAAAGAAAGAAAGAAAGAAAGAAAGAGAGAGAGAGACAGAGACAGAGAGACAGAGAGAGAGAGAGAGAGACAGAGAGACAGAGAGACAGAGAGACAGAGACAGAGAGACAGAGAGAGAGAGAGAGAGACAGAGACAGAGAGACAGAGAGACAGAGAGACAGAGAGACAGAGAGAGAGAGAGAGAGACAGAGACAGAGAGACAGAGAGACAGAGAGACAGAGAGAGAGAGAGAGTGCGCATAGCGTTATCGTCACCCTCAAAGACACCTCATTAGGCTGTTACTGTAGGAGAGAGAAGGCAACAGCTCTCCATCACACACGCACGTACACACTCATAAGCTCCAAGTGTGTTGTTAATATATAATCAATGGGAGGGGGGTTCATTGGAAGGAGTGAGAGTGTAAATCTTTCTTGTCCCTTAAAGACTCTCAGGTTTAATTAAACTAATCAGCACATTGACTCAGGCTTCAAAGCCTTTCAGAGCTGCGTTATTAATGGAATAATGGAATATAATCAAATTCTCCCCCTTTGTTATAGAAATGTGTTGCATAGAGAGGAGGGTTAGGAGTATGGCTGCAGAGCGGGGTTTAGATACTCACAGTGTTAGGGAGCGGCATACACTGCAATATTCTTGCAAGAAAAGCCGAGATAGAACATCATCTTGATTTATCAATTCAATAAGACAAGCCGTTTACAACACCTGCCAGTACAAAGGTCCCTACTCAGCCATTATACCATTGAGCTGAGCATTTTATAGTATTTGCTCAAGCGATGAAGGTGGTTTACAGGTTTCCCATGGCAATGAAAACATATCCAATAGTCATGCAATTTGAACTGGCAGTAACTGCCATCTTGTTGCTGTGTCCATTACTGTGCTTGTGCCTAGTGTGAGATGTGTTGACGCTATGCTACGTCACCTACCAACTGGAAGAAGTAGAAAAACGCGGGTGAGCTACATGATAAACTGCCATTTTAATTAGCCTGCTCCTCTCTCTCTCTATCCTCATTGAGCTGTGAGGGTTGTTATCTTACAAAGGAAGGAGTCGCCCAGCTGGCACACATCCCTTTTCCTGTGAGACCTCTGATCATCATGTCATTGTCCACAGTCATCCTCTCCAGGGGTTCTGTTATCACATAATGAAAGAGCGAGTAGCTGTCCACAGTCATCCTCTCCAGGGGTTCTGTTATCACATAATGAAAGAGCGAGTAGCTGTCCACAGTCATCCTCTCCAGGGGTTCTGTTATTACATAATGAAAGAGCGAGTAGCTGTCCACAGTCATCCTCTCCAGGGGTTCTGTTATCACATAATGAAAGAGCGAGTAGCTGTCCACAGTCATCCCATCCAAGTTTTATTGTCACATGCACAAGTACAGTGAAATGCTTAATTAACTTGCAAGCCCTTCATGCTCTACCTAACAGTGCAGTAATCCAATATAAAAATAGTGTAACTAATAAAAAATAATAAAAAAATACATGTACAGTACCAGTCGAAAGTTTGGACACACCTACTCATTCAAGGGTTTTTCTTTATTTTTACTATTTTGTACATTGTAGAATAATAGTGAAGACATGAAAATGATAAAATAACACATATGGAATCATGTAGTAACTAAAAAAAGTGTTAAACAAATCAAAATATATTTGTGATTTGAGATTCTTCAAAGTAGCCACCCTTTGCCTTGATTACAGCTTTGCACATTCTTGGCATGATCTCAACCAGCTTCATGAGGTAGTCACCTGGAATGCATTTCAATTAACAGGTGTGCCTTGTTAAAAGTTCATTTGTGGAATTTCTTTCCTTCTTAATGCATTTGAGCCAATCAGTTGTGTTGTGACAAGGTAGGGGTGGTATACAGAAGATAAGATGGATTTGGTCTTTTACCAAATAGGGTTAACAGCTCAAATAAGCAAAGAGAAATAACAGTCCATCATTTCTGTAAGACATGAAGGTCACTCAATACGTACAATTATGCAGTCGCAAAAACTATCAAGCTCTATGATAAAACTGTCTTTCATGAGGAACGCCACAGGAAAGGAAGACCCAGAGTTACCTCTGCTGTAGAGGATAAGTTCATTAGAGTTTCCAGCCTCAGAAATTGCAGCCAAAATAAATGCTTCACTGAGTTCAAGTAACAGACACATCTCAATATCAACTGTTCAGAAGAGACTGTGTGAATTAGGCCTTCATGCACGAATTGCTGCAAAGAAACCACTACTAAAGTACACCAATAAGAAGAAGAGACTTGCTTAGGCCAAGAAATCCAAGCAATGGACATTACACCGGTGGAAATCTGTCTGATGAGTCCATATTTGAAATTTTTGGTTCCAACCGCCATGTCTTTGTGAGACATAAATGAATGAATGGATGATCTCCACATGTGTGGTTCCCACCGTGAAACATGGAGGAGGAATGATGGAGTGGGGGTGCTTTGCTGGTGACACTGTTGGTTATTCATTTAGAATTCAAGGCACACTTAACCAGCATGGCTACCACAGCATTCTGCAGCGATACTCCATCCCATCTGGTTTGTGCTTAGTGGGACTATAATTTGTTTTTAAACAGGACAATGAACCAAAACACACCTCCAGGCTGTGTAAGGGCTATTTGACCAAGAAGGAGAGTGATGGAGTGCTGCATCAGATGACCTGGCCTCCACAATCACCCGACCTCAACACAATTGAGATGGTTTGGGATGAGTTTGACCGCAGAGTGTAGGAGAAGCAGCCAACAAGTGCTCAGCATATGTGGGAACTCCTTCAAGACGGTTGGAAAAGCATTCCTCGTGAAGCTGGTTGAGAGAATGCCAAGAGTGTGCAAAGCTGTCATCAAGGCAAAGGGTGGCTACTTTAAAGAATCTAAAATGTAAAGCATATTTGATTTGTTTAACACTTTTTTGCTTACTACATGATTCCATATGTGTTATTTCATAGTGTGCGTACTGGCAGCAGAGAAGTCAGGCGCAGGACGGCAAAAACTGTGTTACAACGGTGCAGTTTAATAATAAAAATCACCGTAAACAAAACCATCAATACAATGGGTACAAAACCCGTCGCACACCAGACATAACATGCACAAGCACTTACAAAAAACAAATCCGGACAAGGACATGGGGGGGACAGAGGGTTAAATACACAACATGTAATGACGGAATTGAAACCAGGTGTGTGGGAAGACAAGACAAAACATGAAAAGTGGATCAATGATGGCTAGAAGACCGGCAACGCCGACCGCCGAACGCTGCCCGAACAAGGAGAGGAACCAACATCGGTGGAAGTTGTGACAGTACCCCCCCCCCCCCTTGATGCGCGGCTTCAGCAGCGCGCGGACACCGGCCTCGGGGACGACCCGGGGGGCGAGGCGCAGGGCGATCCGGACGAAGACGGTGGAACTCCTGCAGCATTGAAGGGTCCAACACGTCCTCGACCGGAACCCAGCACCTCTCCTCCCGGCTGTACCCCTCCCACTCCACGAGATACTGAAGGCCCCTCGCCCGATGCCTCAAATCCAATATGGAGCGAACAGAGTACGCCGGGGCCCCCTCGATGTCTATTGGGGGCGGAGGAACTTCCCGCACCTCAGACTCCTGGAGCGGGCCATCCACCACCGGCCTGAGGAGAGACACATGGAACGAGGGGTTAATACGGTAATCGGGGGGAAGCTGTAACCTATAACAAACCTCGTTCACTCTCCTCAGGACTTTTAATGACCCCACAAACCGCGGACCCAGCTTCCGGCAGGGCAGGCGGAGGGGCGGGTTTCGGGTCGAGAGCCAGACCCGGTAGTGCCGGCACCCCGTAGTGGGGCACCCCGTAGTGCCAGAAGACGTGTGTAAACAAGGCCTCCGCAATCTGTAGGGCCGTAGGGAGACCGGGCAGAGGGAGGAGACGACAGGACTTAGAGAACCGATCCACAATGACCAAGATCGCGGTGTTACCCTGTGAGGGGGGAGATCGGTAAGAAAATCCACCGAGAGGTGCGACCAAGGCCGTTGTGGAACGGGTAAGGGGTGTAGCTTCCCTCTGGGCAGGTGCCTAGGAGCCTTACACTGGGCGCACACCAAGCAGGAGGAAACATAAACCCTCACATCCTTAACCAAGGTAGGTCTCCAGTACCTCCCGCTCAAACAGCGCACTGTCCGACCGATCCCATGATGACCAGAGGAGGGTGTTATGTGGGCCCAATAGATCAACCGGTCATGAACAGCAGACGGGACATTGGACGGGAGCAGGCTCTGCACGTAATGCCTGCTCAATGTCCGCGTCCAGCTCCCACACTAGGGAGTATGGGAGTGGGATCCATGGGCCGCTCCTCTGTGTCATACAGTTCTGAGAGCCTGGTCTGTAGGAAAGGTTGAACACAAAACGAGTGAAAAACATGGCCCACCTTGCCTGGCGTGGGTTCAGTCTCCTCGCTGCCCGGATGTACTCCAGATTGCAGTGGTCAGTCCAGATGAGAAAAGGGTGTTTAGCCCCCTTAAGCCAATGTCTCCACGCCTTCAAGGCCTTGACGACAGCCAACAGCTCCCAGTCCCCCATGTCATAGTTTCGCTCCGCCGGGCTGAGCTTCTTCGAGAAGAAGGCACAGGGGCGGGCTTCGGTGGTGTACCCGAGCACTGAGTGAGCACAGCTCCTATCCCAGCCTCGGACGCATCCACCTCCACTATGAACGCCAAAGAGGGATCCGGATGGGCCAGCATGAGAGCCGAGGTAAACAGAGCCCTCAGGTGACTCAAAGCCCTGTCCGCCTCAGCTGACCACTGCAAGCACACCGGGCTCCCCTTCAGCAGTGAGGTAATGGGAGCTGCTACCTGACCAAAACCCTGGATAAACCTCCGGTAGTAATTGGCAAACCCTAAGAACCGCTGCACCTCCTTTACCGTGGTGGGAGTCGGCCAATTACGCACGGCTGAAATGCGGTCACTCTCCATCTCCACCCCTGAGGTGGAAATGTGGTACCCTAGGAAGGAGACAGACTGCTGGAAGAACAGGCATTTCTCAGCCTTGACGTACAGGTCATGCTCCAACAGGCGACCAAGCACCCTGCGCACCAGGGACACATGCTCGGCGCGTGTAGCGGAGTATATCAGAATGTCATCAATATACACCACTACACCCTGCCCGTGCAGGTTCCTGAAAATCTCGTGACTGATGGCGCATTCATCAACCCGTACAGCATGACGAGGTACTCATAGTGCCCTGAGGTGGTACTGAAAGCCGTCTTCCACTCGTCTCCCTCCCGGATACACACCAAGCCGTAAGCGCTCCTGAGAACTAGTTTGGTGAAGAAGCGCGCCCCGTGCATTGACTCAATCGCTGTGGATATGAGCGGTAGCAGGTAACTCACAGTGATCTGGTTCAGAACTCGATAGTCAATACACGGGTGCAGACCTCCCTCCTTCACAAAAAATAAACTTGAGGAGGCGGGTGAAGTGGAGGACAGAATGTACCCCTGACGCAGGGATTCGGAGACATATGTTTCCATAGCCGCCGTCTCTGCCTATGAGATGGGATACACATGACTCCTGGGAAGTGCAGCGTCTACCAGGAAATCTATCGTAATTGAGTCGCCTTCTTTCCGGAGAAGGCGAGTGCCAAATTGGCATATTAAGGGGGAATGCGCACGGTGGATACCTGGTCTGGACTTTCCACCATAGTAGCGCCAACGGAAATCCCTGAACACCTCCCCGAGCACTCTTGCGACCACCCCGTGAGAGCCCTCTGTTGCCAAGAAACAGTGGGGTTATGACAAGCTAACCAGGGTAGGCCTAGCACCACGGGAAACGCAGGAGAGTCAATAAGGAAGAGACTAATTATCTCCTTGTGACCTCCCTGCGTCACCATACCCAGAGGAGCGGTGGCCTCCCTAATCAACCCTGACCCTAATGGTCGACTCTTTAAGGCGTGAACGGGGAAGGGCACAGCCACGGGAACAATGGGGATCCCTAAACTATGGGCGAACGATCTATAAAATTCCCAGCCGCGTCTGAATCGACGAGTGCTTTATGCTGGGAATGCGGGGAAAACTCAGGAAAAGTGACATACAAAAACATATGTTCAACAGAGGGCTCTGGGTGAGAATGGTGCCGACTCACCTGGGGTGACGCCAGAGCGTCCTACCTGTTGCCTCGATCCCCAGAGGAACCAACTCGGCACAGACCGGCAGTGTGACCTCTGCAGCCACAGATGGTGCACGAGCTGGAACCCCCTCCGGTCTCCCTGTGCACCGCCCCTCCCAGTTCCATGGTTATAGGAGAGGGGGTGCGGGGAATGGAACGAACAGACCCCGATCTGAACATCCGCGGGTAGCCAGCAGGTTATCCAGTCGGATGTACAGGTCCACCAGCTGGTCGAATGTGAGGGTGGTGTCTCTGCAGCCCAAATCCCGACGGACGTCCTCGCGCAGACTGCAGCGATAATGGTCAATCGGGGCCCTGTCGCTCCATCCCGCCCGGCAGCCAGGGTCCGAAACTCCAGGGTGAACTCCTGGGCGCTCCTCGTCCCCTGCCTCAGATGGAAGAGTCGTTCACCTGCCGCTCTACCCTCGGGCGGGTGGTCGAAGACTGCCCGGGAACGGCGGATGAACTCCTCAAAATGGTCCAACGCCAGATCTCCCTCTCTCCACACGGCGTTGACCCACTCCAGGGCTTTCCCGGTGAGGCACGAGACGAGGGCGGACACCCTCTCATGGCCCGAAGGAGCCGGGTGGACGGTTGCCAGGTATAAGTCCAGCTGCAACAGGAACCCCTGGCAGTTCGCAGCCGTCCCATTGTATTCCTGGGGAAGGGAGAGACGAATCCCACTGGGTCCAGGAGAAGGAGGGGTGCGTAGTGGAGACCCCGGTTGTGCTGGTGGAGGCGCTGGTAGAACTCCCTGTCTCTCCCAGCGGTCCATTGTCTGGACAACGCGGTCCATCGCGGTGCCAAGATGGTGGAGCATTGCTGCATGCTCCCGGACGCGCTCCTCCACCCCTATACCCGGGGTATCTGCTCCTGCTGACTCCATAAGTTTTGTCCGTAATTCTGTAAGGGTGTGTACTGGCGGCAGAGAAGTCAGGCGCAGGAGAGCAAAAACTGATTTACAACGGTGCAGTTTAATAATACAAATCACCGTAAACAAAACAAGCAATACCATGGTTACAAAACTCGTCACACACCAGACATAACGTGCACTTACAATAAACAATTCCAGACAAGGACATGGGGGGAACAGAGAGTTAAATACACAACATGTAATGATGGAATTGAAACCAGGTGTGTGGGAAGGGAAGACAAAACAAATGGAAAATGAAAAGTTGATCAATGATGGCTAGAAGACCGGCGACGCCGACCGCCGAACGTTGCCCGAACAAGGAGAGGAAACAACTTTGGCGGAAGTCGTGACACATAGTTTTGATGTCTTCACTATTATTCTACAATGTAGAAAAAATGTAAATAAAGAAAAGTCCTTGAATGAGTAGGTGTGTCCAACCTTTTGACTCTATATGATAAAGAAAACAAGAGAAATAACAAATAAGATAGGAAGCTATGTACACTGCCAATACCAAATTGACAATGTGCAGGGATACTGAAGTGTTTGCGGTAGAAAATCACACTTTGTTAGTGTGTGTGTGTGTGTGTGTGTGTGTGTGTGTGTGTGTGTGTGTGTGTGTGTGTGTGTGTGTGTGTGTGTGTGTGTGTGTGTGTGTGTGTGTGTGTGTGTGTGTGTGTGTGTGTGTGTGTGTGTGTGTGCACATGCATGCATGTGCATGTATACTGTGTTCGTGTGTTTGTTCACACAAATTCACACTGAAACGTCCAGCTTTATTACTTAATAACTGATCATTTGATTATGGACTTTTTACATTTTGCATCGACCCCCTGCAGCTTTTAATTGCATTCGTCACAATGAGTAGGAATCATTCAGCAGTCAGAGGATCAGAGAAATGTTCCCATAGCCCATATTTCATAAAGGACTGTTCATGAGTGACTTAAAAGGGCCATGCTCAGGCGGGTCCCTTGTGCCCCACAAACAAATGGGAGCTGAGCTCCCCTCTACTATCCAGCTGGTGCCTTCTTCTTTTTCCTTCATTATTCTGGGGTGAGTCACTGGAAGAGAGACACATGACAGAGAGAGAGGCAGAAAGGAAAAGGAACGGTCTTGAAAGACAGCAGACAGTGACAGTGTGGGAGGAGAGAGAGAGAGGAGGGGGAAATGGTTGGTTGACAAGGCATCTCATCTCGGTAGTGTTCTGCTCTGTGGATAGTCTTTGTGCTGCTATCTGCCTTGTCTAGTCAGCCTAGTGGTATGTAGAATTCATACACCGGGATTTACCTCGGCTGCTGCTGCAAAAACAAAGAAATGGATGACACAAGATTCACATTAGCATGAAAAAACAAACAGATACACACAAACTCACTGTTGTACACATGCACATACACAAGTGTTCATGCATACATGCAGATAAAGTCTTCTCTTGTCTCTCTTCTTTTTGTCAGAAACAACACACACACACACACACACACTCTGATGTGTATGCAGATACAGTACATTTTAAACTTCACAAAATGATTTTCTCGGAGTAGGGGTCTGTTTGTGTAGTAGCTCTGTACTTGGTCAGTAGGCCCATGTTTTTCTGTGTACTGCAAAGGTCAAGAAGCTTGGCTGTTGGCTTGACTGTTGATGTTAAAAAAGAATGTTTTGGAAATAAATCATGCATGCTCTTGTAAACAGTTCCACAGGCCATGAGTCACTCCTCCTTCTCTTCTGTCCTTCCCTCCTTTTTCTCCTTGACTCCTTTCTCCATCCTCATCCACTCATCCACTCCACTCATCTCTCTCTCTCTCTCTCTCTCTCTCTCTCTCTCTCTCTCTCTCTCTCTCGCGCTACTGCCGGTGGTCTGTTGCTGCTAGAGAAACGGTGAGCAGGGAGATAAGGAGAGAGAAAGAGAGCACACGCTTGAAGCAGGGGGAGGTGAAAAAGTAAAGGAGAAAAAAATCAGGCTGAGAAAGCGAAGAAAAGGAGAGAGAAAGAAAGGAAACAGAGCAGCGGGCCAACCAGCGTCGGTGTGTCCTCCAGGTGGTGTGGGTGTGAGTGAAACATTGGGCAGACGCCCTGGCAGAGTAGCAGCCACAGTGTCCCTGAGGGGCCTGGTCGGGAGGACAAGGACAGCGAGGCAGGAGGAGGACACACAGGAAAAGTATGTGGACTCAGACAGAGTGATAGAGAGTGAGAGCTGAGCTAGTGAAATATCAGAAGCCCTCCCCTGAGAGTGGCCCTGTTCAGATAGCTGATAGCTGAGAGAGAGGCTGTGGGTTACAGCTGCACTGCCGCCCTTCAGTGACAGAATAAACAAAAACAAACCTACACAGGAAGAAACAAGCTGCTGAGAAACAGGGAACAAAGTGGTGTGGAGGTGAACAAAGGACGTGAGCAAATGCAGCAGTACTCCAGGGCTTCAGGATCAAAGCTCGACGACTTCAACTGAATGTGGACTCTGAGGATTGGGACCAGGAATAAAACTATAGGATTAGGGTCTGTTATCAAGGGCTTTCTGACTGGCAGGATTTTGTGCTGGTGTGTGCAGGAGAACTCTCTTTGTCTGGGATGTGAGCTCTGCTACTGAACCGTGGAACAAGGCGGGGGGCCAGGGGGGAGCGTAGGAGGGAGAGTGACTGACAGACCGATTGGGAGGTTGAAGTGTTGGCAGTAGCAGACAAAGTTTGATAGACAGAGTTTTTTCTGGGAGCGAGGGAGGGAGAGAAGAAGAGGGAGAGAGAGAGAGAGAGAGAGAGAGAGAAGAAGAGGGAGAGAGAGAAGAAGAGGGAGAGAGGGATGGTGGTTTCTTCCTTCAGTCCTCTCCGTCGTGCCCAGAGCTTCCAGAGATGAGTCAGAGAAAGCTGACACGACAGATGAATCTGTGGGAGACCCCCGAGGGGTTGACCACGCCCAGCCTGACCCCCACCTCTCCCTACGTCACCTCCGCTAACTCACCAGTGTCCCCTGATCACGACCACACTCGGGGACACGGGAATTCCGTGTTTTTCCGCCGTATGAAGCTCAACCGCAGTATAGAGCGCAGACTGTCGTCTCAGTCTCACCTTCCTCTCAGGTATTCATGGTGTTCAAGTAGCCATGCACAGTTAATAGGCCCTGTGGTGTGTGTGTGTGTGTGTGTGTGTGTGTGTGTGTGTGTGTGTGTGTGTGTGTGTGTGTGTGTGTGTGTGTGTGTGTGTGTGCTTGCACGCGTATGTGTGTGCTTGTGCGCGTGTGTGTGTGTGTGTGTGTGTGTGCTTGCGCGTGTGAGCGTGTGTGTGTGTGTGTGTGTGTGTGTGTGTGTGTGTGTGTGTGCTTGCGCGTGTGTGTGTGTGGCTTCACAATATCTCCCTCCATGATGTGCTTTTCATTTTTGATGAAGCTGTAGAGACATTCATGGTTCAAAAAAGAGAAATCACCCTCTAAACCTAAGAAGTATGTTTCTGTGTACACTTTGGCTAAACTCTCACTAAGCTTCTGTTTGACTGGTTCTCTTTGAGATTATTCCTAATCTTGTGTTTGGGGTCATGTGGTTGTCTGTAATGCTAGATTGGTATGGTGCTCTTATGTATATATGTAGATCAGCATTAATATTGCAGATGAATTGTAGCTTCCATCAAAGTAATTGTCTGCATCATCTCCAATTCCCCATATATATTGTTTTAAATATCTCAATATCAATTAATTCATGGGTAACAATAAGTACCTTGGTGAGATAGTTTTAAGTTAAAATGGTCAAAAATTTCTCAAGCAAGAATGTTGCTAGGACTGTCTGCCTGGGAGTGGTCTGAGTGGGGAGGGGAATACTAGGTGTTATTGGCAGAGAGGTTTGGAACTCTCTTTCTTATTGGTCTGTTACCTAATTTACCGTCTGGTGATGTCACCAGGCAGGCCAAAACTTCTTCCCACCTATGGTTGCAAAATTCCGGGAACATTCAATACATTCACTGATTTTCCCAAAATCGAGGTTGGAGGTTTCACGGAATCAGGAGAGAATAAGCATGAAATCCAGACTCCTCACACAGGCAATTTCAATTTCTTTTTAAACAACTCTTACACTAAAAGGGCATTATCATCATTTTTTACAAATTCACAGATTTATTCCAACCTCTTAGTGTGTAAATATATATAAAATACAGGGAAATGCCTTTAATGAAGCATTGATCCAGACAACTTTCCTGTCTCTCTCACTTTGTCTTTCAGTTTTGACTCAGAGAATGGTCCTTCGCCCGGCCGCAGCCCAATGGATTCGCAGGCGAGTCCTGTGCTGGGGCTGCACCCCTCCTTTACCACAGAGGGGTGCAGGAGTCGCGGGGAGCGCAGGGAGTCCTTCCTGTACCGATCAGACTCCGACTATGACATGTCCCCCAAGAACATGTCACGCAACTCCTCCATCAACAGTGAGGGGTGAGTATCAAACCTGGGCGGGGGTTTGAACTTAGAAGACTATTCCATTGGTTTCATTGCACCAGGCAAACTCAATCAAGCCCAGCTAATGTATAGTGCTAATTGAACCCTGGTTTGGTGAGTATGTACCCCCTTACAACCTCCACTTCCTGTGTTCATCGCATGCCATCAAAACCACCTTGGCTAATCCACATGGTTAAAACCCCTCTGAGTGAAAGTAGCCTCACTGACACTCCAGATTGCTGCAACACCATACATCACTCACTATACAATCACAATCAGCCGACTTGGCATTTATGATTATTATGATTATGGCAGTATTATGCTAATGTTCATACTAAAATATTTTTCACTTCACAGCGGTGTAATTTGTCTTGGTCTGCTTCCATTTCAGAAAGATGCTTTTTGGTCAGAACCAAAAATATTTGGTTTAGATTCAGATAGGGCTATGGATACCATTGGTTCACATACATATCCCGTATGTGTTAATGTAAACTGTTATAGAGGTTACACTTCAGCGATAACGCTCCATCTATCCTGCTGACTTTACTGTCATCTCCTTCCTTTGATCATTTTCTATCTCTCTTTCTACAGGCATGCAGAAGATCTCATAGTCACCCCTTTTGCTCAGGTAAGCACCAGCCCTGCAGTTTGTTGAGGAAGTGGTGTGCACTTCACCCTTCCTGCCTAAAGATAGAACAATGCCGTAAAGAACTTGAAAGGGGCTAAACTGAGTATGTAGTGAATTTGTCTTGCTCTGCTCTCTGCCCCTCTCCCCGCCGCCCCCCCACACCGTCCGTCCATCCCCAGGTGTTGGCCAGTCTACGAACTGTAAGAAGCAACTTCACCATCCTCGCCAATGTCACGACACCCACTAACAAGTCAGTAGCATCTCGTCAGCCATGTCACCCTTTCAACCACTCTTAATGTGGCCACATCTCTCTTCTCTATCGCAGCATGAATGATATGTTCCCACTGGAACAGTGCAGTCCTTATTCTCACTGGAATATGAAGAGATTATTTCCAAAACACTATATCAACCAATTTTTCACTTGTGTTCTTTTCACCAGGAATGATTAATTGTGCGTACCTTCATGTGTGTGTAGAATATTACTGTTCTCAAGATGTTTTCTGGAATAGGTTTTTAGATGTGTATGAAATGTGTTTTTTTTTGCAATATATATCCATTGTTTAGCTGGAATAGAATCTTCGTGACCTGTATATTTGACTGTGATATGTGGTTGTCTCACCTAGCTACTGTATCTTAAGATGAATGCCTTACTATATAAGTCACTGTGTATAAGAGCACCTGCCAAATGACTCAAATGTCAAATGTAAGTGTTTTATATACACATATCATATGACTGTATTGAATTATTATAATAGTTATTTTTTATTATATTGATGTCAGAAATGTATCATTAGTACATTTCGTTATAAAAACGGGTAGTTATTTGTTACATTTGACTGTGTAAAACCTAACAGTACTCCTTATTTCTCTGAGAATGAGGCGGATATACAGCATTTTGCAAAGAAAATACATTATTATTTGTCTCTCTGAAATGAAACGACCAAGTGATCGATTTAAACAAATACATGTCTGTCATTGAACAACCAAATGCCATGATTAGATAGTGAAAAAACACCAATCTATTCATTATTTCGTTAAACAATAACAGTTAATTTACCAACATTTCTGAAAATTGATATTTACTGTTTTTGAATTAAACTCTTCATATGTAGTTTTAGTAAATATCACATTTCTTCCTTCTATTTTGTCAGAACTGTGTCATATCAGTAGGGTATAATGTGGCAATACTCTCTTCACGTTGTGTCTTTATCGTGTTCTGCTGAGATCATCATGTTCCCAGTGGAAGTCCCTGACTGACTGAAAGACTGCCTGACTGGCTGACTACCTGACAGACTGACAGACAGTCTGACTGCCTGACTACCTGACTGACTGGTTATTCACAAGGATAGAAGTGGTCAATAATGCTGAATATATCCTCCTTTGTAATGCAAGAAACAGGCAGAGCATGAGTTGGCAGGCTTTTTAGCAGTACGTCAATATGAGCAGTAACAATGCACCATGGAATTATCTAGAGCCATAATTAGTGAGCATGATGCTCTCAGCTCCAAACAGAATCCTCCCTCACTAGACTGCAAGTTGAACCTCCATGTAGAGAAAGAGACAGCTGAGAGCTGAGAGAGCCTCGCTTAAAGGAGGCATTGTTTTTAATATTGTTGGCTACGACAATATTTCAAAAGACTGCGATGCAGATCTATGCAAATAGTTTATGATTCCTCACAAATGTTATTGTTCATAATACAGATGAGGTTAAATATGTTTGCTTATCTATTTCCAGTGTTATGTTGTTACGCTACACAATTCATGCCCAATACAACCGTAATGTTCTTAGAGTCCACTAGAGAGCACGCTTTATCATTTCCGATGATGATGTAATGATCTATTTGTCCACAGGAGGTCACCAGTGACAAGCCATCCCACTGTTCCCCAGGCAACACTCTCTGGTAGGTTTCCTGCTAAAATGAACTTTAGTCTACTGATTGGAAACACTCTCCCACACAACTCACAGTGTTTTGGTAGTGTGCACTCAAGCTTCCAAAAACTCATAAAGAAATGCACCGATATTAATAGAAGAATTTGCAGCACCATGGCCTGTGGCTTTCTCAATAATGGATACCGATAGGCTGCATTTAATTCTGCAGATGATTTGAATAATAAGTGTCAATCTGGAGTCTCAATTGAACAATTCTAAGAAATGACAAATGTAGCAATTTGACTGATACAGTTCAAGAGAACACACAGATGCAGAGAATATGACCCGTTACACAGACCATTATATTATGATACATTATATTATATCAATGCTGAGATCATACCGGTTATAATAATACATACAGCACATTAATGCCACCCTTTTCTCTCCTGTGTATGTGTGTAGATGAGACGTACCAGCAGATGGCAAGGGAGACTCTGGCTGAGTTAGACTGGTGTCTGGACCAGCTGGAGACCATCCAGACCCACCGCAGTGTCGGTGACATGGCCTCCAACAAGGTACTACCACTTCTACCACTTCCATTACCCTACACCATCACTACCACTAGGCCGTACCATCACTACCACTACTCTACACTACCACTACCACTACCACTACCAGTACCCTACACAGCTACTACCACTACCCTACACAAGCACTACCACTACCACTACAACAACCACTACCACAAGTCCGTACCATCACTACCACTACTCTACACTACCACTACCACTACCACTACCAGTACCCTACACAGCTACTACCACTACCCTACACAAGCACTACCACCACCACTACCACTGCCCTACACAACCACTACCACTATCCTACACCACCACCACTACCACCACTACTACTACCCTACACAACCACTAACACTACCCTACACCACCACTACCACCACCACCACTACCACTACCAGCACCCTACACAGCTACTACCTCTACCCTACACAACCACTACCACCACCACTACTACTACCACTACCTTACACAACCACTACCACTACCCTACACCACCACCACCACTACTACAACCACTACCACTATCCCGTACCACCACTACCACTACCCTACACTACCACTACCAGTACCCTACACAGCTACTACCACTACCCTACACAACCACTACCACTACCCTACACAACCACTACCACTACCCTACACCACCACTACCACAACCACCACTACTACTACCACTACCACTACCAGTACCCTACACAGCTACTACCACTACCCTACACAACCACTACCACTACCACTACTACTACCACTACCCTACACAACCACTACCACTACCCTACACAACCACTACCCTATACCACCACCACTACCACTACCCTACACTACCACTACCAGTACCCTACCAGATACTACCCTACCACACAACCACAACCACTACCACCACCACTACTACTACCACTTACACAACCACTACCACTACCCCACCACCACCACCACTACTACAACCACTACCACTAACCCTACCACCACTACCACTACCCCACTACCACTACCAGTACCCTACACAGCTACTAACCACTAACACTACCCTACACCACCACTACCACCACCACCACTACCACTACCAGCACTACACCACTACCACTACCCTACACAACCACTACCACCACCACTACTACTACCACTACCTTACACAACCACTACCACTACCCTACACCACCACCACCACTACTACAACCACTACCACTATCCCGTACCACCACTACCACTACCACTACCACTACCACCCTACCAGCTACTACCACTACCCTACACAACCACTACCACTACCCTACACAACCACTACCACTACCCTACACCACCACTACCACAACCACCACACTACTACCACTACCACTACCAGTACCCTACACAGCTACTACCACTACCCTACACAACCACTACCACTACCACTACTACTACCACTACCCTACACAACCACTACCACTACCCTACACAACCACTACCCTACACCACCACTACCACAACCACCACTAACAGTACCACTACCACCACCACCACTTCTACCACTTCTATTACCCTACACCACCCCTACCACTATCCCATACCACCACTACCACTACCAGTACCCTACACAGCTACTACCACTACCCTACACAAGCACTACCACCACCACTACTACTACCACTACCACTACCCTACCCTACACAACCACTACCCTACACCACCACCACTACCACCACTACTACTACCACTACCTTGTACAACCACTACCACTACCCTACACCACCACCACTACCACCACTACTACTACCACTACCATACACAACCACTACCACTACCCTACACCACCCCTACCACAACCACCACTACTACTACCACTAGCCTACACAACCACTACCACCACCACTACTACTACCACTACCCTATACCACCATTACCACCACCACTACTACTACCACTACCACTATACCGTACCACCACTGCCACTACCCTACACTACCACTACCAGTACCCTACACAGATACTACCACTACCATACACAAGCACTACCACCACCACTACCACTACCCTACACCACCACAACCTTACACTACCACTACCACCACTACCACTACCCTACACCACCACAACCTTACACTACCACTACCACACACTACCACTACCACTACCCTACACCACCACAACCTTACACTACCACTACCTCTACCCTACACCACCACCACCACTACCACTACCCTACACAACCACTAGCCCACACTACCACAACCTTACACTACCACTACCCAACACCACCACTACCTCTACCACCAACACTACCCTACACCACCACTACCACTACCCTAAACCACCAACACTACCCTACACCACCACTACCACTACCCTAAACCACCACTACCCTACACCACCACTACCACTACCCTATACCACCACTACCCTACACCACCACTACCACTACCCTACACCACCACTAGCCTACACCACTACCACTACCACTACCCTATATCACCACTACCCTACACCACCACTAGCCTACACCACCACTACCACTACCCTACACCACCACACCCTACACCACCACTACCCTACACCACCACTAGCCTACACCACCACTACCACTACCCTACACCACCACTAGCCTACACCACTGCCACTACCACTACCCTACACCACCACTACCACTACCCTATATCACCACTAGCCTACACCACCAATGCCACTAACCCACTACCACTACCCACCACTACCACTACCCTACACCACCACTACCCTACCACCCCACACTACCACTACCACTACCACCACCACTACCACTAGCACCACCACCACTACCACTACACCACCACTCCACTACCACTACCCTACACTACCACTACCACTGCCCACACACCACACCACTACCACTACCCACACACACACCACTACCACTACCACTACACTTCCACTACCACTACCCTACACTACCACTACCACTACCACTACCCTACACTACCACTACCACTACCACTACCTTACACTACCACTACCCTACACTACCACCACCACTACCACTACACTACACTACCACTACCTTTACCACCACCACTACCCTACACCACCACTACCCAACACCACCACTACCACTACTACTACCACTACCCTACACAACCACTACCACTACCACCACCACCACTTCTACCACTTCCATTACCCTACACCATCACTACCACTATCCCATACCACCACTACCACTACCCTACCACTACCAGTACCCTACACAGCTACTACCACTACCCTACACAAGAACTACCACCACCACTACTACTACCACTACCACTACCCTACACCACCACCACTACCACCACTACTACTACCACTACCTTACACAACCACTACCCTACACCACCACTACCACTACCACCACCCTACATAGCTACTACCACTACCCTACACAACCACTACCACCACCACTACTACTACCACTACCCTACACCACCACTACCACACCCTACACCACCACTACCACCACCACCACTATTACTACCACTACCCTACACCACCATTACCACCACCACCACTACTACTACCACTATACCGTACCACCACTACCACTACCCTACACTACCACTACCAGTACCCTACACAGATACTACCACTACCATACACAACCACTACCACTACCCTACACCACCACCACCTTACACTACCACTACAACTACCCTACACCACCACAACCTTACACTACCACTACCCTACACTACCACTACCCTAAACCATCACCATCACTACCACTACCACTACCACTTTACTACCACAACCTTACACTACCCTACCCAACACCACCACTACCTTACCACAATACTACTACACCACCACCACACTAAACCACCACTACCCTACACCACCACTACCACTACACCACCACTACCACTACCACTACCCTACACCACCACTAGTACACCACCACACCACCCTACACCACCACTACCACACTACCACCACCACCACCTACACCACCACTACCACACCCTACACCACCACTACCACTACCCTACACTACCACTACCCTACACCACCACTACCACTACCCTACACCACCACAAACACTACCCTACACTACCACCACCACTACCCTAAACCCCCACTACTACACTGCCACTGCCCTACCACTACCACCCCCACTACCACTACCATCCACTACCTACACTACCACCACCACTAACACTACCCTACACCACCACTACCACTAGTTTACACCACAATTACCACTACTTTACACTACCACCACCACCACCACCACCACCACTACCACTAGTTTACACCACAATTACCACTACCATACACTACCACTACCCCTATCCTACACTACCACTACCCTACACTACCACCACCACTACCCTAGACTACCACTGCCACTACCCTACACACACCACAACCATTACCACTACCCTACCACTACCACCCCACTACCATTACCATACACTACCACTACCCTAGACTACCACTGCCACTACCCTACACACACCACAACCATTACCACTACCCTACCACTACCACCCCACTACCATTACCATACACTACCACCACCACTAACACTACACTACACCACCACTACCACTACCCTACACCACCACTACCGCTACCCTACACCACCACTGCCACTACCCTACACACACCACAACCCTACACTACACCTCTTCATCTATCCATGGCCCTCTCCTATACCCTCTACCACAACCTCAACGTATTTGTGTTTCCTAGTCCAACTGTGCATAAGTAAATATCAATACTATTATCAGTCTCCCACGCTGTATGTTTCATTAATGTCTGGGAGCCTTGTTCGCATTTAGCGGAACTGAACTATGTGAATGTGGACTGTGGACTGGCCAAGCTAATGTAACAGAGGTGGATCGGTCAGCCACACTCTCGTGATGAGTAACCTTGTCTGACATGTGATGACTTGGGTTAGCTCCCCAGGATAATGTCTAGCTTTTAGCTCAGTGGGCTATCACAGTCTTGTGGCTCGCAGGAGCTGTTAGTTCCAGTGATGTTTGGGATTTGTGTATTGTCCTTTTGAGGCCGAAGGGAGTGTATGTGTGCATGTACACAGAATGCCCAAAAGATTTGTCAGATGCTCTATATGTACGGTATGGGTGATATGTGTATACTGTATACTGCAGTTTACAGTCTGTGTTTGTAGCAGATGTGTATTCGTGCACATGAATGCATGAGCTGCAGCGAGATGTTCCACTTAAAATGTAGGATGGAGAGAGAGAGACGGGGAGAGAGAGAGAGAGAGAGCGAGAAGGGGAGGGTGAGGGTCTGTGGGTGGGAAGGGAAGACACAGAGCACAGGAGAAGAGGGAGGAGGGGTCCTGATGCTGATGTCTCTGCTGTAACCTTGGTTGCTATCGAACAACAGGGTCTGCCCTTCCCTTTTACTCATTGGCTCACCACTCTGACCACAAGGCTTGTGGTCTGGGAAGCGACCAATGAAAAAGAGGCAAGGTTCCTTCAACAGTGTTGTGTCTAAAAGAGACAGTGTGGTATTCTTGTTTTTCTTGTCACCCTGAGGGGAATGTAGCATGTTGCAACTGTTTCAGAACGCAAAAGACAGCAGTTTGGATTTGTATGTGTGTAAGGATGCCTGTTTTTGAGACACAGACAGAGGGCAAGAGAGCGAAAGATGGCGTGAGAGAGGGGGGAGTGTGTGTGTGTATGTGTGTATGTGTGCGTGTGCGTGTGCGTGCGTGCGCGTGTGTGTGTGTGCTCCTGGCTGACAGAGAAGCAGAGAGAATGCTGTGGTCTTTAAGAGCAGACAGGCGCCATAAAGACACATACACACAAAACCACACCAACATGCACACACACATATGAACACCCTCCCTCGTACTCGCTCTCTCTCACACACATATTTCCGACAGGCGTACATGCTGTCTGCAGCACATGCGCATTCAGGCTGCACGCACACACACACACACACACACACACACAAGTGCATGCTGTCTGGCTGATTAGCTTGCAAGGGCTGTCTACAGCATCCAGGGAGACGGCACTACAGGAGGCAGCAGGGCTTTGCTACGGCGGAGGAAGGGAAGAGGAAGGAAAGAGGAAGGGAAGAGGAAGGGAAAATAAGGGAAGCCTGAAGCTCTTGGATTAGTTTCAACCTCAGACCTAATTTAACCAGCCCAGGGAGACACGATGGAGTGACTGGAATACTGCGGGGGAAGCTACTGGGAGGAGGACTGTGGACTGTGTGTGTGTTGGGATCATCACTGAGGCACATACGGGGCTGATGCAGCAGGAGGACGACTGGGCCCGGCCCCTGGATCCGGTGCGCTGTGGGGGAGGGGCACTTTGCAGAGTAGACGCAACGCAGGGAGACGAGGAGAGAGCCTGTTTTTTCCCCACACCGAGCGCTCCGCTGTGATTCTGTAGCCTGACCACCCGTCTGCTAGCAACATCACAGGCCTGGTTCCCTATTTCTCTCTCTCTGTCTCTCCTTCCTTCTCTTTCTCTCTCCATTGCCATTTGTCGGCCGCTTTCTCTCTGTCACTCTCTGTCCTCTTCCTCTGTCCCATCGCTCAATACTACGGTCATCTTTCCCACCCTGTCGTCACCGTCTTTCCATCCCTCCATCCTTCTAAGCTCCTCTGTCCTCTTTTATCTCCATCTGTCAGTCTGTCTGACCTATCTTTCATTACAACATCTTGGCTTTTCTCTCTCCCCTCTCCTCCTCCATTGCCTCTCTTTGCCCTTCAGACGGTCCCCCTCTCACTCTCCATCTTCTCCCATCCTATCCTCCCCCTCTCCCCACTCTGCTGTTTGATTTGGGTCAGTTCTGCTCACCAGCTGGGATGAGATGTAGTCTCTGGAGCTTGGGGATCCAGGGGGCTCCTGGCCTGCCGTTTGCGGGGCACCCTCATCTGTGGACCGTCCTCACACTGGGGCCCATATCTGGACACACTGGGTGGGTGGCTTGCTTCCAGGAGAACTGCATGTAGGGACGGACTGTGAGCACCAGTGGACCCTGTCCTTCTCCCCCTCCACCCCTCGCCCCCGCCACCCTCGGCGGGGGGAAGCTGTCGCTCTGGAGTGTCCCGGCCTGGCCGGCTGCGGCCTACACGCTGCCCACACGCTGACGACGAATCCCTCCTCATGCTGCTGGGACACCTGCAGCGCCCCCACCCCCAGCCCGCTCCACTACCGGTCCTCCTGTCTGGGCAAGCGCCCCTCGCCCCCCGTCACCCTAAGTATGGGTGTGGTAGAGGCCATTGACCCCGCCTCGCCGTCCCCTTGCCCCTCGCCCGTGCCAGGCGGCTACCGGCTGCCCCGCTCTTCCACCAGCTACAGCCAGCTGCAGGGGAGGGGAGGGGGGCCAGACCTGGAGCTGGACCTAGGTGCGGCTGCCGGAGGGGTTCTGGAAGGGTCTGGGATGGCAGCGGAGCGCAGGACACCTCTAGTAGACCTGTTCTGTGAGACCTGCTCGAGACCCTGGCTCATCGGATGGTGGGACCAGGTAGGGCTAGTAGGGGAAGGGAACCAGGCCAGACAGACAGGCAGCCATCTTGGATAGCTGTTTTGATTAACTGTTTTTCTACCCTTGCTGTTCTGTGCATTATTTAGGCTGTTATCTGTCCATTCTACTTAGTAGGTGTGATTTTGTTAAGCCGTTGAAGTTTCATGTTGAAAAGAGAACCATGTCAGTTGTGTGCGTTTTAGCTGTGCGGATTGCAGGGACAGGGAGAAGATGACCTAAAGATGACAGGCATAACAGGATGTATGTTGAGAGACTGTGTGTTTATATTTTCCCTCAGCAAATCTGTTTTCATATTCTATGCATTATTTATGCATGTGGGCACTGAAGGGGAAAAGGCATTGAGTTTTCAGAGTTTATTAACCCTAAACTCCCCCTGTAATGTGTCGTCATGCTGCCTGTGGTGCTGGGCGCACTAAACCTCAACTGCAGTACACTTCAACCTGAAGATAGAAACTCAAAACTGATCACCTTAGGGACTCATTTCCTCCATTCAAACCACAGACAATATTCCCTTAAAATCGTACAGAAATTCCTATTAAGAAAATCTTTCTTGTCCTATTGTTACAGCACGTAGCCTGCTTTATCACAAGATGTTCATCTCCATCCTCGACACACACACACACACACACACTCGCGCACACACACACACTCGCGCGCACACACACTCGCGCACACACACACACACACACACACACACACACACACACACACACACACACACACACACACACACACACACACACACACACACACACACACGCACACAGGTTCAGCCCTCGTGAACCATTGTCTTGTCTGTGCTTTACTGAGATACATACAGCAACATCTTACCCAGCTAGTACTTAACGTTCTCAGAATCGTATGTTTCTTAGAGCTTGGTGAGAGTGTGGTTGTCTCGTGGTTATTTTGCATACCACCTACCCACAACTTTGTGGGAATGTTGCAGAACAGTTGCTTGGCTTTGGAACATTCTCAGCACAAAAATGTCCTAAAAGTTCAAACATGGTTAGATTTAATAAAAATGTTGGTAATGTTGTAGGAACGTTCTCCAACTGGTTTAACATGGGGAATATTCTCAAATAGTTCAGAGTACGTTAAGAAACAATGTGGGAATTTCTGTACTTCAGCATAACGCTTTCTACAGGTTTCCTCATGGTTAAATTTAAATTCATGTTCTCAAAACATTAAGAAAACTTAACATAAAAAACACAAGAAAACATTAGTAACGTTCAAAGAATGTTCTGCGATTGTTATTTAAAAATACATACATTCTGTTCAAAGCATCAACAAAAATGTCTCTATCCTCTCTCTTGTTAAGTGTGTTCAGGTGTGTTGGCCACGCCCAGTAATTGGCCACACCTGATTCTAATGAGTGCTTGTTTCCTTTGAAATGGGGTCTATTTGAATAGACTAAAATAGACCATCCTGGTGGCACAGTAGACTTCTTCAATGGATAAAGAACATACACTACATGACCAAAAGTATGTGGACACCTGCTTGTCGAACATCTCATTCCAAAAATAATGGGCATTAATATGGAGTTGGTCCCCTCTGTGCTGCTATAACAGCCTCCACTCTTACTGGAAGGCTTTCCACTAGATGTTGGAACATTGCTGTGCATTAGTGAGGTCGGGCAGGCCTGGCTCGTAGTCGGCATTCCAATTAATCCCAAAGGTGTTCGATTGGGTTGAAGTCGTGGCTCTGTGCAGGCCAGTCAAGTTGTTCCACGTCGATCTCAACAAACCAATTCTGTATGGACCTCGCTTTGTGCACGGGGGCATTGTCATGCTGAAACAAGAAAGGGCCTTCCCCAAATAGTTTGCACAAAGTTGGAAACACAGAATTGTCTAGAATGTCATTGTATGCTGTAGCGTTAAGATTTCCCTTCACTGGAACTAAGGGGCCTAGACCCGACCATGAAAAACAGCCCCAGACCATTATTCCTCATCCACCAAACTTTACAGTTGGCACCTTGCATTTGGGCAGGTAACGTTCTCCTGGCATCCACCAAAAGCAGATTAATCCGTTGGACTACCAGATGATGAAGCATGATCCATCACTCCAGAGAACGTGTTTCCACTGCTCCAGAGTCCAATGATATTTACGAGTTACGCGCTTCAGCACTTGGCAGTCCCCTTCTGTGAGCTTGTGTCGCCTACCATTTTGCAGCTGAGCCGTTGTTGCTCTTAGACATTTCCACTTTCGCAATAACAGCACTTATAGTTGACCAGGGTGGCTCTGGTGTCACATTGAAAGTCACTGAGCTCTTCAGCAAGGCCATTCTACTGTCAATGTTTGAATATGGAGATTGCATGGCTGTGTGCTCGATTTTATATACCTGTCAGCAATGGGTGTGTCTGAAATAGCCGAATTCACTCATTTGAAGGGGTGTCCACATACTTTTGTATACATAGTATAAGATCATAGGTTAGAATTTCACTGACACCGTGCCACAATAACAAAATAAATGTATGTGCAATTTTGAACTGTTTCTAAACAGTTAAAAACACTTAACCCAAAACTAAGCAGTGTAATTAAAAGCCTTATTGAAACATGTTCTCAGAACGTTATTTAATTACCTTCAAATAAGCTATAATTTCTGTTCTCAGAAGATTAATTAAAACGCCCAGGAAAACTTTCAGGGAATCATAGTAAAACCTTCTCAGAACCTCCTTGCAACCTAAACATTTACATTCCCAGAACAGGCAACATTTTCACTTCTGTTCTCAGAAAGTAAAAAACAAAAAAAGTACAAAAAAAGTACCAAATGTGCTAGCTGTATCCACTCCCCCCCATCTCTAGGCATACAGTGTTTTTAGCAATCTGCTGCAATATGACAACTCTTGTTTTGATACAAGATAGAGTCCAACAACACAACAGCCTTACCATTACCATTAGCAAAAACATATATTTACAGTACTTTGATAAACAAAGTGAAATTGAATGGATTGTTGGTTGTGAAAGCTGATTCACCATGCTGTCATCAAAGAGCATTACTGTAAACTGCTATTGTAATGTGAAAAACAGGAAGTGCAGGAAGAGCCTGCCTGTTACAATACATGTCACATTTCCCTGGGTGTCCATATGTTAGTCAGTTATCAGAGGGTTGATGATGCCCCTTTGCGTCTCTCACAGCTTCATCCCGGCATCGTGTGTTCCATCAGTCAGGGGGCCATATGAGGAAGCACGGTAGCGTGGTGTGGCGTCTGTCTGTGTGTCCTGGCACTGGGGTTGTGTTGGTTGGCAGATTATGACTCAATATAGTAAAGAGATGGAGAGAGAGATGGAGAGAGATTGATCCTGCAGCATAACTGTGTCACTGGGCTTGACTGGCTAACTAGTCTACAGTACCTACCTGGTGCATTATCATGATCTATCTATCTATCTATCTATCTATCTATCTATCTATCTATCTATCTATCTATCTATCTATCTATCTATCTATCTATCTATCTATCTATCTATCTATCTATCTATCTATCTATCTATCTATCTATCTATCTATCTATCTATCTATCTATCTATCTATCTATCTATCTATCTATCTATCTATCTATCTATCTATCTATCTATCTATCTATCTATCTATCTATCTATCTATCTATCTATCTATCTATCTATCTATCTATCTATCTATCTATCTATCTATCTATCTATCTATCTATCTATCTATCTATCTATCTATCTATCTATCTATCTATCTATCTATCTATCTATCTATCTATCTATCTATCTATCTATCTATCTATCTATCTATCTATCTATCTATCTATCTATCTATCTATCTATCTATCTATCTATCTATCTATCTATCTATCTATCTATCTATCTATCTATCTATCTATCTATCTATCTATCTATCTATCTATCTATCTATCTATCTATCTATCTATCTATCTATCTATCTATCTATCTATCTATCTATCTATCTATCTATCTATCTATCGGAGTGGCTTCTGACGGGGAAAGAGACCTGACTGTTCTAACCGTGTCGAACTGTCACTAATACCTGGTTGGACTGGAATAAGGGATGAGAGAGAGAGAGTAATTAAAAATAGAAGTAGGAAGGAATGAGTGAGTGAGAGAGGGAAGGTTGAGAGAGTGGGAGGGAAGGTTGAGAGAGTGGGAGGGAAGGTTGAGAGAGTGAGAGGGAAGGTTGAGAGAGTGGGAGGGAAGGTTGAGAGAGTGGGAGGGAAGGTTGAGAGAGTGGGAGGGAAGGTTGAGAGAGTGGGAGGGAAGGTTGAGAGAGTGGGAGGGAAGGTTGAGAGAGTGGGAGGGAAGGTTGAGAGAGTGGGAGGGAAGGTTGAGAGAGTGAGAGGGAAGGTTGAGAGAGTGAGAGGGAAGGTTGAGAGAGTGAGAGGGAAGGTTGAGAGAGTGGGAGGGAAGGTAGTAAAAGAGGTGAGTAAGAGAGAGAAGGAAATAGAGAGGAAAGGGGAGTAGAGCAGAGAAGAGGAGTAGAGAAATAAGGAGAAGAAGAGAGGAGAACACAGGGGAGGGGAGAACAAGGGAGAGGAGAGAAGAGCAGATGAGATGAGAGGAGAGGAAAGGAATGGAGAGGAGAGGATTGACCTTGAAAAAGGTCAGAGACACCTGCCTAGTCTCTGAGATTGTCACCCAAGCAGCAGCCGCCTCCCTCCCTCGCTCCCATCATGCTGCAGGACTGACTGTGAGGAGGCAGTTGCTAGGGCAACCTCTATGGTTGCCATGGAGATTATTATGTGTGAAGGATCAGTCAGTGGGACACAGACTGAGGGGACTTGTCCGAATCGCACTGCGCCTGCTTGCACGTGTCTGCCTCTGTTAGTAACCAAACACATCCCACTACCAGTCTTCAAGATCCGCTCATGTTTGGTTGAGATATCGCGACAGGAAGTCTATGCAACATTACATTTTCTGTTTAGCCAAATGGAACATATGTGTCCTATTCATGCATCGTGTCTTTCTCTCACCTGCATTCCAGGCAGGTTGTGTGACATCATCACCAAAAGACACAGAACGTGCTGTATGAAAACGGCAGCTCTTCCACCATTGCTCCAACATGCTGTTGCTTTGTCAGGCTCCTGCAGTGGTTGCCTGTTGACAAGGTCATACCGTACCGTATGAATGTTGTATAGTAAAGCCGTGTGTTCTTTAGGAATTCTATTTCACTATTTTACAGTAGATGTGTGATACATCAGGATCAAACACAATTCATATTTTGCTACATTGTTGACATTTTTGATCGAGGTTAGAGCCGATGTACAGTATTAGTCTTTGTTTAGTGGTATGACCTGTATCCTGAATGAGGTATAGTGGTTCATATTAACAATAATCATTTGTTCTGTTTCACACATACTCAAGTGCGTATTACAGTTTTTGTCAATCACGTTGGTGCAATTTTCACAAGTATGTGGTACATTTTCAACAGTCTAAGCACAAAAATCTAAACTCTAAGTACATTTTCAATTGACTGAGTAGTACAGCAAACAAATTCACAGTCACTTGTTCACTGCACCAAATCACTCCTTCAATTTGGAAGTGTATTCAATCTGAGTATCTGCTTTTCAAAATGCAATATTCACTGTACTTTTGATATGATTTGTTAACAATACAATACTATTATTTTTATTCAGCACTTCAAAAAGCACTTCAAAAAGAAAGTATCTTAGTTAGTTAGTTAGTTAAAAATGGTAGTTAAAATGACTTAATGGTGAGCCTGATGTATTAATGACTAAACTAAATGTTCTCATGGTATTTCACGGAAAAACAGATTTTGCATGAGTGACTCGAGGGTGAAAGATGTGTTCAACTCCAATGAATGCACAATGAAAGGTTCTGAACATAAGATAGGGGGCATTACAAGTGTTATCAGGTTAGAGGTTTGTACTTAAGAGTTTTGAAAATAAACAACTTATACCTGAAACAATGTGCCACAGTGATTTAAAAAAAAAACTTGAAAGAGCATGTGTGAATTGGAAATGTGTGTTTTGTATATCCCAACTCCCCCTGAGACGCCCAGGGAGCAATTAGGGTTAAGTGCCTTGCTCAAGGGTACAACGATTGATTTCTTATCTTGTCGGCTCGGGGATACAAACTAGATAGCTTCCGGTTACTGTCCCAATGCTCTAACCACAGATAGAGACCGATGTTTCACCAGATGTATAAATCTGAAGCCTCTGGTTGGAATTTCCACTCCCCACCAATATATGGTGAGGAGAGGAAGCTCGGCGGCCGGCAGTATGGGAGAGTATGGCACGAGTTGGAGATGGGCCGATATTATGCAGATTTTCTTATCGAAGCCCAATCTCATCAAAGCCTGATCTCACTACAGTTTTCTGTTCCCAAAACTACAATCTGTTTCGAACAGAATGCACTACGTTTGTAGACATGATCCTTTGACAAAGTTTTTTTTAACCAAATGTTTACAATGAGTGCCATGGCGAATTGAGTTATTGCACAAGCACATGCTAGAACGGGCCGATGGGATGTTGTTAGCTCATGCTTGGCTCTGCCAACCTCCTTGATTGTTCTGCCCGCTATGCTTCATCGCTCCCTTTGAAAATGACACAGATGAACTATCTTGGGTTAGTTATACATATCTTTACTCTAACCACCAGGCTACCTGCTGCCCATTGTTTTGTTTTTCAAAACAACGTGTTAGATGTATTTTGCTAAAAAGGGATTTGTACAGATTTCCTTTCTTATGGAGTACGATGTGCTATTTTTGGCATGGTATGAAATCCAGTTTGAACATTATTTCAGCGACACTATTCAAGCAATACCTCTAACTTCTGTATTCTCCTGTTCTTGGTAATAATATAATGCTCTGCCTCTCCATCTCTTTCTTCCTCTCTCTATCCCTCTCTCCATC